>NW_024580667.1:42858965-42982749 GCF_017639235.1 Corvus kubaryi | reverse complement strand
GAGCGCAATACTGCCCCAACATACCAGCCTCAGTGACTTCCTCTTTGGAACCGTACTCAGCCCAATGCTGTGTCTTAGGGTCAGCATAGGCCTAGGGTTGGGGTTACGCATAGGGTTAGGGTTCAGAAAACCACAATGCCCAGACCTCCAGGGACACTGACAATGCAAAAGGCATGCCAAAGGGACCACGGTACTGCCCCAACACACCAGCCGCAGTGACTTCCTCTTTGGAACCTTTCTCAGCCCAATGCTCTGTCTTAGGCTGCGCCTAGGGCTAGGGTTAGGGTTACACCTAGGGTTAGGGTTCAGAAAACCACAAAGCCCAGAGCTCCAGGGACACTGACAATGCAAAAGGAATGCCAAGGGGAGCGCGGCACTGCCCCAACACACCAGCCGCAGTGACTTCCTCTTTGGAACCTTACTCAGCCCGATGGTGTGCCTTAGGGTCAGCATAGGGCTAGGGGTTACGCCTAGGGTTAGGGCTCAGAAAACCACGATGCCCATAGCTGCAGGGACACTGACAATGGGAAAGGCGTGCCAAGGGGAGCGCGGTACTGCCCCAACAGACCAGCCACACTGGCTTCCTCATTGGAAGCCAACTCAGCCCAATGCTTTGTCTTAGGCTGAGCCTAGGGCTAGGGTTAGGGTTACACCTAGGTTTAGGGTTCAGAAAATCCCAAAGCCCAGAGCTCCAGGGACACTGACAATGCAAAAGGAATGCCAAGGGGAGCGCAATACTGCCCCTACATACCAGCCTCAGTGACTTCCTCTTTGGAACCTTACTCAGCCCAATGCTGTGTCTTAGTCTCAGCATAGGGCTAGGGTTGGGGTTACGCCTAGGGTTAGGGTTCAGAAAACCACGATGTCCAGAGATCCAGGGACACTGACAATGTGAAAGGAATGCCAAGGGGAGCGCTTTACTGCCCCAAAATTGCATCCTCAATGGCCTCCTCATTGGAAGCCAACTCAGACCAATGCTGTGTCTTAGGCTGCGCCTAGGGCTAGGGTTAGGGTTATGCCTTTGGTTAGGGTTCAGACTACCACAAAGCCCCGACCTCCAGGGACACTGACAATGCAAAAGGCATGCCAAAGGGAGTGCGGAACTGCCCAAACACACCAGCCTCAATGGCTTCCTCATTGGAACCAAACTCAGCCCAATGCTGCGTCTAAGGCTGCGCCTAGGGCTAGGGTTAGGGTTACGCCTAGGGTTAGGGTACAGATAACCATGATGCCCAGAGCTGCAGGGACACTGACAATGCAAAATGCATGCCAAGGGGAGCGTGGGACTGCTCCAAAAATGCGTCCTCATTGGCCTCCTCTTTGGAACCCATCTCAGTCCCTGGAGCTCTGGTCTTTGTGGTTTTCTGAACCCTAACCCTAGGCGTAACCCTAACCGGAGCCCTAGGCGCAGCCTAACACAAAGCACTGGGCTGAGTTTGGTTCCATAGAGGAAGTCACTGAGGCTGGTGTGTTGGGGCAGTACCGCGCTCCCCTTGGCATGGCTTTCGCATTGTCAGTGTCCCTGGTGCTCTGGGCATTGTGGTTTTCTGAACCCTAACCCTAGGCGTAACCCTAACCGTAGCCCTAGGCGCAGCCTAACACAAACATTGGGCTGAGTTGGCTTCCAATGAGGAAGTCACTGTGGCTGGTGTGTTGGGGCAGTACCACGCTCCCTTTGGCATGCCTTTCGCATTGTCAGTGTCCCTGGAGCTCTGGGCTTTGTGGTTTCCGGAACCCTAACCCTCGGCGTAACCCTAAGCCTAGCCCTAGGCGCAGCCTAAGACACAGCATTGGGCTGAGTTGGGTTCCAATGAGGAGGCCGTTGAAAATGCAATTTCGGAGCAGTTCCACGCTCCCCTTGGCATTCCTTTTGCATTGTCAGTGTCCCTGGAGCTCTGGGATTTGTGGTCTTCGGAACCCTACCCTGAGGCGTAACCCTAACCCTGACCAGAGTTGCAACCTAAGAAAGAGCATTGGGCTGAGTCGGGTTCCAATGAGGAAGCCACTGAAGCCAGTGTGTTGGGGCAGTACCGCGCTCCCCTTGGCATTCCTTTTGCATTGTCAGTGTCCCTGGAGCTCTGGGCTTTGTGGTTTTCTGAACCCTAACCCTAGGCATAACCCTAACTCTAGCCCTAGGCGCTGCGTAAGACACAGCATTTGGCTGAGTTGGGTTCTAAAGAGGACGTCACTGAGGCGGGTGTGTTGGGGCAGTACCGCACTCCGCTTGGCATTCCTGTCGCATTGTCAGTGTCCCTGGAGCTCTGGGCTTTGTGATTTTCTGAACCCTAGCCCTAGGCGTAACCCTAACCCTGACCAGAGACGCAGCCTAAGAAAGAGCATTGGGCTGAGTTTGGTTCCAATGAGGAAGCCACTGAGGCTGGTGTGTTTGGGCAGTCCCGTGCGGCCCTTGGCATTACTTTCGCATTGTCGGTGTCCCTGGAGCTCTGGGCTTTGTGGTTTTCTGAACCCTAACCCTAGGCGTAACCCTAACCCTAGCCCTAGGCGCAGCCTAAGACACAGCATTGGGCTGAGTAAGGTTCCAATGAGGCAGCCATTGAGGCTCGTTTGTTGGGGCAGTAGCGCGCTCCCGTTGGCATTCCTTTCACATTGTCAGTGTCCCTGGAGCTCTGGACTTTGTGGTTTTCTGAACCCTAACCCTAGGCGGAACCCTAACCCTAGCCCTAGGCACAGACTAAGACACAGCATTCGGCTAGGTTGGCTTCCAATGAGGAGGCCATTGAGGATGCAATTTTGGGGCAGTACCGCGCTCCCCTTGGCATTCCTTTTGCATTGTCAGTGTCCCTGGAGCTCTGGGCTTTGTGGTTTTCTGAACCCTATCCCGAGGCTTAACATTAACCCTGATCCTATCTGGATCCGGTAATATGGCACTGGGCGGAGGCGAGTGTCATGAACAAAGGATAGAAGGGAGCAAATTTGTGGCTGCTTTGTTGTCCCCTTTGCATGCCTTTTCCATTGCCTTTTTCCCCTCTCCTCTGTGTTTTGTGGTTTTCTGAACCCACCCAACTGTACCGGGGAAATCAAAAGTGATCACTGAGCCACTCACTGTCATTTAAGAGCTCTCCTGGTTAACTGGAAATATCCAGGTTTCTGGAAGGTATCAAATGTTGTACCCATCTACAAGGGTGGGGAATAGAATTGATCTGACCTCTTGGCCTGACCTCAGTGTCAGGGAAGATTATGGTGCAGGTCATCTTGAGTGACTTCAGATTGCACATCCATTGCAACCAGGGGATCAGACTCAGCCAGCATGAGTTTATGAAAGGCTCATCCTGCTTGACCAGACTAATCTTCTTAAATGAGAGGTTTACCTACTTAGTGGGTGAGGGAAAGGCTGCGGATGTTGTCTGCCTGGACTTCAGGAAAGTTTTTGACTCCCTTTTCCACAGGTTTCTCCTGGAGGAACTTTCTGCTCATGGCTTATATGGTTCGTACTCTTCGCTGGATGAAAATCAGGCTATACGGACAGAAAAGGATCTGGGGGTGCTGATTGACAGTCACTGGACATGAGCCAACAGAATGTCCCAATGGCCAAAAAGGCCAATGGCATCCTGGCCTGCATCAGGAAGAGTGTGACCAGCAGGGCCAAGAAGGGATCATCCCCCTGTAGTCAGCATTGGCGAGACCACACCCTGAATCCTATGTTCACTTCTGGGCCCCTCACTACAAGAAGGACATTGAGATGAAGGGTCTGGAGCACAAGTCCTGTGGTGAGCTGTTGAGGGAGCTGGAGGTGTTTAGTCTGGAGAAAAGGAGTCTCAGAGAGGATCTTCTCAGTTCTACAACTACCTGAAAGGAGGTTGTAGCCACGTGGATGTTGGTCTCTTCTCCCAAGTAACCAGTGACAGGATGAGAGGAAATGGCCTTAAGCTTTACCAGGGAAGGTTTAGATTGCATAGTAGGAAAAAAATTCTTCGTGGAAAGGGTAGTCAAAAATTGGAATAGGGACATAGTCAGGCATTTCAGGAGCGGTGGAATCACTATCCCTGGAAGTGTTAAAAAATTTGTGTAGATATGGTTTAGTTGTCAACAAGATAGCTCTGGGTCAATGGTTGGACTTGATGATCTTAGAGGTCTTTTCCAACCAAAAAAATTCAATGATTCTATAATTCTGTATAGTATGTGGATTTCACTCTTATGTGCAGGTTCTAAATATTTCTCATGGATTTGAGGTTTAGTCCATAAATCTCTACATTCTTAGCAAATGCCACCTCACTTCAGGAACCAGATGAAGGTAGAATCCTAAATTCATCACTGAAAATTATGTCTGCTTTTTGAATCTCAGTTTTTGGATCCCCTTGGTGTACAAATAATAAAGTGATGGATATTTCAGAAATCCTAGCTGACAGACCTACAGTGACTTGGGAAATAAAATTTTCAGTTTGCACTGCTTCAAATATATAAAGTAATCAGCTTATTCCTTCTGAAGAAAATCAATGTGATCACATACACAAGTGATTTATTCACTGGACCAAAGACCTGATGTTGCTTTCAACAGCAACAATTTTACAATGCAATTCTCAATTCTCAACTTAGTTTCAATTGGTTCAACCTGAGATGACTTTAAATCCCTAGATTGTTCTATAGAATATGAAATTTTGTTAAGTACTCTCTGAATATCACAGAAAAAGATAAGATGCATAAAGATAAGACTTTTTTTTCTCTGCCTTAGATATTCCTTGTGAAGTATATGAAATGTTTGTTTCAAAACACTAAGTTTCTTTCTAAGGGCTAAAGTAAAACTCTGTCTGTCAATGCCTCTTTTGACATTAAGAGTTTATTCAGACACTTCCTAAGGACTTTTCTGTACAGATATACCCAGACACATTTATGCAGTATTTCTAGATGATTAAAGAACTGATTCTCTATGAATTTGTGCCTATTTTGTCCTTCTCTCTGTCCTCCCAGTGTTCAGGCTGCCTTTTATGCCGCTATCTACTCTTTGACAGTTGATGTAACTTAACTTGCAAAACAAGTTATTCACCCCAAAATGACAGCCCAATTATAACTCCAAAAGTTGAAACTCATAAAAGATAGGTAGCTCTGGACATGAATGTGTTTTCTCCATAATGCTTTCCTTTTTTTTATGAACAACTTTAATTTAAAGTCTACAATTTCTGCAAGTATCAGCTATAACTTTCTCATCTGAAAAATAGCTGACAAATTAGCAGTTGAAGTGTCATATACTTCAGAGAACACATGGCACTTATTAAAATTCATAAGAACTTCACAGTGGTCACAGATCATGTGTCTTTCATCTATGCATTGCTCTGCACAATTTTTGTCAGACATTAAGAGAAACATTTCTTCATTCCTCTCTACTCAGAGCATACGCTTTCTACCTAACTTCTGGAAAGGGATCCTGTGTAGGCTACTGTGACTCATTGTAAAGCTTAGTGGGGACGTAAGGTAAAAATTGAACTTGTAGCATGCTCTGAGTTCTTAATGAACTAGCAGGAACAGTGTGTGTGCTTGTCAAAGTGTGATGTTTTCTCTTTCCAGCTTAATCAATTTGTGTTAATATTCCTTGCTGACCTGCCAACCTAGCATCTGTCTGGTACACTCACCCTCCATTGCAATAATCTAATCTATAAGTACAAAAGTATAAGAGGCTGGTGAAAGCCTGACACCAGAGGAATTTATATTAGATATTTACACAATGCAAAAGTAGAATATCAGTCAGTAGCTGAAAGAGCAGGCCACAGAATACTGCATCAGTGAAATGCTTCTATTTAGTATTCTGCAGTATTATACCACAGTTGATACCTCCATTGTGGTTTATAAATTTGCTCACATTAGGTCTGTCTGGTGTCATGTGTGTAATAGATTAATCATTTTTTAGTTTCACAGACCTTTTTCTTACATCATATAACTATGTCCAGGAGGAATACTTTATTGCTAGTTTCATCTATGTAAGGTAAATTTTGATACAGGGGGCTTTACTGCTGAAAATATAAATTTCTGTTTTGAAAACATTAGGAAAAGGAGATACCAATATTTCTTTAAGTAATTTTTTTTGTTGTTGTTGTTTGTAGCATATGACTAATGATGCTGTCAGGCTTTTTGTTTACCTGAAAATATTTGGGTGAGCATATTACATCATCAAGAATATTAACACTTCAAAATCACCGGTGAATCTCCTAAAATATGTTTTCTACTGATTTCTGCAGTCTGTTTTAGTAATATTCCTATTGTGCTTAGTTTCATTATTTAATTTTGAGATTTTCCCTAACGTATTTCTCAATTATTATCAATTTCAGAATGAATTGAATTGGCATGAATACATATTGCTCATTTACAAGCACCATAGGAACATACTTATAGAGTTATTTCTTCTTTTTGCTTTTGCCTTGCCTTGTATGTTTCCTTAGTTTCTCCTCCTCCTCCTCCTCCCTCCCCGTCTTCTTTCCCATTTGAGTGTCTGCCTACAATACTTTATTTTATTACAATATTTTTACTCCTAGAAGAGTTTAGAAAATTTTCTTATATTTAGTTATGCCAACCCTGCTTTCCACTTCTTTTTTTTTGTTTCATAGAAAATCCATTTACCACCATTCTTAAATTGATATTTAATTTGCCTCTTAGCATCTCATTTCCATCTATTGTATTTATATTTTTAATTGCTGCCTTCACTTTAGAACTGATACAGGATTGGATTTTAGGGAAATTAGCATACATATATGCTCTGTTTTCTATTAAAATTAATCTGTATTTTTTTTTCCCTGCAAATAGTAAAAGATAAGGCCTGTAGAAAAAGGGCTCAAAGCCATTGTCTTTTAGATATCATTTTGATATGCATTTGTGAACCAGTGTGTGAAAATAATTACTGGGTGAACTAATAAAGCCACTTTAGGAAAATATAACCAAAAGCACATTCCTTTATTGGAGTACCCTGCTGCACATTGTGGCATAAATATGTGACATGGTGTTTTTGCTTTATATACTGAAAAAGAAACTACAGCAGGAAAATCAGTCACCAGAAAGGAACTTTCTTTTTTTCTCATAATAGCTGTATTTTTTTTTATAAATATGCATGCTAATTAAGAAAAAATATAAGAGGTATAATCTCTCTTTGCAGGACTTCACAATTAAATACAGGGAAGTTATGCTAAATGCATAATGTCTATTAGCTGTACTCTGAACCCTTACTGGACTTTTATTAAGGAGCAATTAAGGAAAGATTAGAGGGAATAAAATGTGAGAGATGCTGTGGCTAAAAATATTTGACCATCTTCCATAGAAATGCAAAAGCTAGCTGAGGACACAAAGTTACTGAGCAACCTAGGAAAAAGGATTTATCGTTATCTAAAGATAAAGACTTAAGGAATCCCACAGCAATTCTATTTTAAGCAAACCAAAACACTCAATTGTCAGTGTCAAAGCATACTGATAAAGTCCCACATTAGTTGTGCATAATTTTACTGATGTTGACAGTCAATATCAAAGGAAATTTTCCAATTAGTAGAATTTTCATATTTTATGTCTATGAGTATATCATTCTTGTAGCTGAAATGTGCCCTCTCTGAATATAGTTCTAGCTGAAACTCTTGAATATATAATACACAAAATATTTATAGATTAGGCATTTCAGATTTTTTAAAAAACAGTTAAAAAATTATACTCTTCCTAGCAATGGTAAACTTCTCTGTGTTTTAATACCAGCCATACATTTAACAAAATAAACAAAATAGCATCACAGAGAAGACATTTATTTATCATCTACCAAGTCTCACAAAAAACCTAATATTGGAACTCTGTAAAACATCTAGACCAAAATACTGCTTGGAACATGGATATGCTTGAGTTACACAAGGTTGCTTAAAGTCATGCCTTGTTCAGTTCTAAAAATCTCTAGGTAAACTTCTCTTATTCTTTTTGTTTTGTTTACATGTGTATCACAGTTTCAATGATCACAACTATGACCATTGTCTCTCCTTCTTTGAGGAGAAGAATCTGAGAAGAATCTGGCTTAGTATCTTTCTGAAATGAACACCTGAAGTGATATCTGTTTTTTTCATAGTCTGTTTCTATATGTGTGATGCTTGAGACAAACCCCTCTCACCTTACTTTCTCAGCACTGATGATATTCCTTCTTATTGTCTTCTCCCTGATTTATTTTCCCCTAATTCTTCTTTGCTTATCCATGGGCTAACTTCATGTCATCATCTAGTATTCCAAAGGATGAAGTAAAACCTCACAATAATTCAGAAAAAGCCCTATGCAGGCAAGTATATGGTAAATTGATCATCTGTTAAATCAGTTTAAGGTTCAAAGTAATATGGGTGTCTATGCACTAACTAGAGCACAGGAAACACGCTGTTGCCTGAACTAAGAAAAGATAGGGAAGGTAAGAGCTACCTGTTTTAGAGAAGGAATTCAGACAAAACAAGCCATTCAAGGAGTAAAAAAATTAAACAGGAGGACACAGATTTTGCAGATCCATTGCTTTTATTGAGAACAGAAATGTCTAAGCCAAGGTTTCCTTGTTCTCATATTACTCACATATAAAATGCAGTATAGCAGAAGAAAAGCTGAATGATATAACTCATTTGGTAAGCACAGAGACATGAAGAAGTTATCATGAACAACAGAACAATAGAAAACAGAACAATAGAAACTACACCTTAGACTCAATCTAAGTGGTGCTCAGGCAACCTCTCACAGGTAATATCGTAAAAGTCTGTGTTGCTGGTATTTAGCTCTGGAATATTTCCTAAACATGAAGAACAGTGAATGATTCTTGTTTCTTAAAATCAACCTGGAAGCCTTTTTAAAATGTAATCTCCTGTGCATGAAATTAATAGCATGTTAACAGATAGAGGAGTTGGAAATACAGTGCATGAATTTTATTTCGGCAGTAACAGCTTTTCGTAATTTATTGCAAGTAATATTCATCCTAACTCATGTGACTGCTTGTTAGGAATGCAGTTTGTGGGTGACATTAATAATCCAAATAGCCAAACCAGTCTTTGATATGCAGGCATTCAAGCTTCTTGCTTCGCTGCACCCAGTTCAATAAGAATATTATTCATAAAGAAGCTCTGAACAATTTCCTGTTTTAAAGCACAAAAATTAGACATCTTTCAACTGTGTAGTTACTATCCATTAGTTTTTCGACTTCCTTAAATTGTGAAAAAGTTAAAAGGTGACCTTTTTGCTCTTTACCGTTGGAAAAACTGTAAAATAACTAATAATAAAAACAACATATTAATAAAAATATTTGCATCTATCATGAAAAAATTCAATAATTCCAGTTCTTAAGTTATTTTCCTATATTTTAAGTGGTAGATGTCTGCAAAAGGAAGAAAATATACACTTAGTTTAAAATGAAAATAGAATGAACTTCATTTCTGGTTTCTAAAGCAAAAAAGGTTTTTCATTTGCCCCTTTTTAAATTCTTCTGTGGACCACAATATTATTTTGCTGACATCAGCAGGTTGAACAGTGATTTATGAAACACAAATGTTGCAAAATGTTGTTCATATTTACCTACGTTTTCATGGTTGTCTGAACAAGTCTTTATTATCTTGTTTTTCTTCTTTAAATTGCTACTGAAGTTGGGGAAATTATAACTGTGAGATGACTTTTAGAATCAAACAATTCATAGTGAAATTCACCCACGTCTTTCTTCCAGCCAAAATCTTTTGCTTGTCTTACTAGCACATCTCATCCACCTGTGAAGAAGAGGAGATATAAAATAATTCATTAGATCAAATATGATTAAAATCAAAGAAATAGTCTTCAATTAGAGACATGTAGACTAACACACTATACACATGATTTCCCCATATTTTATTTTGAAGACAAAGTAGCACAGAAATGTCTCCAGTGAGAGAGGAGACATCAGCTCTCCTTGGCATCTCTTTAGATATCAGACAAGAGGCTGATACATGAAAATTATCTGCTATTTTTTTCAACCACCATATTTCTATACAACATACATATTTCTAGAAAAGTTAGTCTCCTTGTGATCCTATTTTGAAAAAATAGATATAATATCTGGGAACTTTCTTCCTCACAGATTACACTACAATCTTGATATTGTCAGGTTTTCTTCTCTTGTAAACTCTTCGCAGACTTACTGGTTTTATCTGCATGAGATATCATATCCAGCATTTTCACCAAATTACAGAAGATGATTTCTCAGCTCTTATAAAGTCTAGTTAAAAATAGAATTAATTTTTTAAATCACATTATTCCATTAAAAAAAAAAACAGTAGTCCTCAGCAAAGAAATAATTTATTTCTTTTTAAGATTTTTTTACCCATAAAAATGTAATTTAGAAGGGAAGGAAAAAATAACTCTTAACCTAGTAAGGAAATAATCTTACAAGTCTTATTGAATATGTTTGATTACTTTAAGAGACAGAAAATGGTTTAAAGCACATGAAAACAAGAAACTGACCTTTTATGGCAACAGACAAATTGGAGTTTATCTCTGCAGAGACTGTTCTCCCTTAACCCTATTTTCAACTCTGACTTAATCAGGGATTATATCAGTTGTTTCTGCAATGAAAAGATACCTGCTTTCCACATCACAGTCACAACATGACCTAATACCATCTCATGGAACCATCCCTTAGATGTGCAGGATCCTATATTCTATTATGAAACCTTCTCAGTTCAGAAGGCTGAATTTAAAAGAGGGTTAGATGAGAAATACAAATGAGATGCAAGCTTAACAAGTTTTCAGAATACTGTTTTTCTCTGATTAGATAGATAAAAGCTTGCCTACCTGTAATGTCATACAGAGAGTATATGACCCTACCTTCACTCATGAACCAAACAGGGCTCCAGTTTTCTCTTACAGAATTCTGTAGGCTGAGATCTTGTTCCATATTCCATACCAGCAATGCAATTTTCTAGTTTCCCTTTTAATTTGTTTTATATAAATAACCATTTGTATACAAGCAAAGGAGAAGGAGAGTTTTAGATTTTCAAATACTATGTGACTACTGAGACTTGGAAAAGTGTTGTAAAAGGCAGTCCAAAAAAAAATAAACCCTTGATATTGCTAAATCAATGCTGTGTTTAAGTCATCTTCAGCATTTTTAAAGGCTTCCACTTACACAACTCCTCCCCTCCCAAAACAATGGCCTTAAAGAAAAAAAATCAATATTTAGAGGCCATAGGATGACTGCCTTCAATGTTTGTGAATGATGTCATCTGGAAAAAGATACCTCAGAATGAAGCTCTTTCATTAAGGCTGCATCCAAATCTGAGATTCTGAGAAAAATGCTTCATGTGCAAAGTTTATGTATTTTTAATAGACTGATCATTAAAATTTGAAACCTGTTTCATTATTGTACTGCGTGAGTATTGTATCTAAAATATTCTGAGTCTTGCTTAATTGATGATTGTCCAGTATATGGGCCAAATAAGCCTAGTTTCCTTGGCTTTGTTATTTGCCTTGCAGCTGAAAGGGAAAAAGTTATTAAAATGACTGAACTGAGGCCCTTACAAAAATCTTCCTCTTTCCATTAACTATGTGGGATTTTACTGTAAGTGCTTTTCTTTATATCCACTTAGATGACTAAATGTGGTCTAGTGCAAACCATATCAATATATTTCCCCAAAATGGATGCAGCCATGCCAAAGAGCAACTAATGTCATTCCCAACTGCAGACTGCTTATAGGTTCAATGGCATCTTGGGGGTGGGGGTAAAATTTATTTGAACTCTCTGACTTTATGTCTTTTCATGTGTCTAAACCTGGATCTATTTTGAAAAGAACCTTATTCTTTGTAGGTTCAATTGCACCTATTTCTATTCTAACAATTGAAAAAAAATTAGTTCTGTTTTTTGTAGCATTAAACATAAGCAAATTGCACCCAGGAGTTTCTGCTCTATTGTGATTAAAACTAATTTGAACTGTTACAAATAAGTGTTTTCAGTACATGGGCATGCATATCTCTCTTTCTTTTTCTGGGTTTTGTTTGAGGCCTTTCCTGCAGCACCTAGAACAAAGAAATCTATAATCTCATTCGACACTTCTATTAATGGTCACTATAGCCTCATAAGAATCGTTAGAGATTAGCATTTTGACTTAGTAAGAAACTCTCTAAGTGCTTGTACATTGCTTAAGGCACTATAGCCAGGATTCCAATTTCTGCTCCTGAGTCACTGTAATAGAAGGAATAAGTAATATCTGTTCAGGTCACAAAGGCCCGACATACAGTTTTAACTGCTTCTGCATTTCCAAACCCTGGTTATCTACGGAAGTCATAGTGCCCAAAGTTTTTCCTGGTGTTAGCAACCTGAGCAGAGAAAAAATGTCATAACTATCATAGAGTCTGCTTTCTTTTCACTATGGCTATTTTCTTGTGTAACCAGGAAATCTGGATAACTCATAAAATGTTTATATAAGTACTGAAGTTTTAGAACCTTATGGTAATTCAAGTACCAAAATCTTTGAAGTTCAGCCATCACTGTTGGGCTTAAGTCCACCGTCTGTGGATTGCTTGTGTTAATAAAGCGCAGTCATTAATTACACTGTCTATATGAGGGATTTCAAGTAAATCCACACTATATTTTCTCCATTAATGGCAGTAATTTTGAAAGCTGACTATTCAGCTGGGGGCTGGGGGAGGGGAATTCATCTGAGTGAGATAATGGAAACCCAATGGACTGGATTTAACCTATGGCAGACCGATTTCTATATTCCTATCTTCACGTTTTACATGTCTAATTTCTTCTGAATTTTCTAATACATATCTGAAGTGACTTTGGCACTAGGGGGTAGGAAACCTGATTGGTTTGAGTGCTTTGATCCTAGATGTAGGTATCAACTGATCAAACCGACAACTATTCAATATACATTTCTTCAGTTTACTTAAAATATTGAACAATATTTCAAAACCATGTTTGAGAATATGAACCCTGGAGTTGCATTTGTCCTCTATTGCCTTTAAAACTTTTCAGAAATGTGTAGAGCTAGCTGTATCTCTAAACGTCAGAGTAACTATAGTGAGATAGAGTGTCCCCAACTTGTTTATGAAGTCTTCTGAATGTAGTCTGATGGCCTAAAAGAGAGCAGCAGTAAGTGTGCAAAAAGATTTCCAAACTAGGTCTTTACCTTCTTCTTTTAGACTCAGCCTGTCCCAGGAAATTGCAAATATTTGGTGTAAGGGAAATTCTATATATATTATATATTATATATTATATATTATATATTTTGTATTATATTATATTATATTATATTATATTATATTATATTATATATTAATATATATTATATATTATATAGGAACTGAACCTCTTTAGCTAGAACATAATAATTATATGCTAGTTGTATGATTAAAAATAGCAATATAATCACTGCAGCAAATGAGGATTCTGGTGATAAGGGAACAGAAAAGTGGAAACAGTTCACCTTAGAGAATAGAGAACTTATAAACAAGGAAGTTATTTTTTAACCAACTCAAGACCTTTGATAATAGTTAAGTAGATTGTGATATGGACTGCACAGAGTGTCCACTGAAAACACTTTAGGTCTGTGGTGATTTGACCCTCTTTGCTAAGGGCAGAGAGAGGTCACTCCCCAATTACCATCACAAACAAACTGAAAGACTTAACTCAGAGAAATTTGTTCAATTTATTTACAGTCAAATCAAAGTAGGATAATGAAAAATAGAGAACAAATTGTAAAATCACCTTTCCTCCAACCCTCCCTTCTTCTTGGGTTCAGCTTCACTCCTGATTTTCTCTCCCTCCTGCCCTCAGTAGCGCAGGGGGATGGGGAGTAGGGGCTACAGTCAGTTCATCCCACATTGCCTCTGCTACTTCTTTCTCAGGAAGAGGGCTCCTCACACTCTTCCCCTGCATCACCTGTGGCATTTCTCCCATAGGTGATAGTCCTCCATGAACTCTATGAGTTCTTCCCACGGGCTACAGTTCTTCATTAATTAGTCCAGCATGGGTCCCTTGCATGGGCTGCAGTCCTTCAGGAACACACTCCTTCAGCCTGGTCCCCACAGTCTCACAAGTCCTGCCAGAAAACTTTCTACAGCATGGGCTCCTCTCCTCAGGAGGCCACAGATTTTGCCAGGAGCCCGCTTCCAGCATAGTCCTCCCATGGGTCACAGCCCACTTTGGGCATCCACCTTCTCTGGTCGGGGGTCCTGCACAGGCTGAAGGTGGATATCTGCTTCCCCACGGACCTCCATGGGCTGCATGAGACAGCTTACCTCACCATGGTCTTCACCATGGGCTTCAGGGGAATCTCAGCTACAGGGCATGGATCACCTCCTGCTTCTCTTTATGCACTGACTTTGATGACTGCAGGGTTGTTTCTCTCTCATAATCTCCCTCCTCTTTCCTCTGACTGAAATTGCCCCTGCACAGTGACTTCTTTCCCATTTTTAATTCTGTAATGCCAGGGGCACTGCCACCATTGCTGATGGACTCATCCTTGGCTAGCAGTGAGTCCATCTTAATGCTGGTTGGCACTAGCTCTGTGGGACACAGGGGAACTTTTCTAGCAGTTCCTTACAGGACCCACCCCTGTAGTCCCCCACTACTGAAACCTTGCACACAAACTCAATGCATTGTTAATAATAACAGCATTTTTCTATGACATAACTGTGTGAACGAGCTGTAAACAGCTTCATTATTGAATTACCTATTTTGTTTTTAATTAGGCTGTTTTTAATTTTGTTCTGTTGGTTTTTTTCTCCTTTTTTGAGGGAAAAAGTGATGGCCTTGAAAATATTTTTAGACTCTCTTCAATTTCCAAGCAGGAAGAAGGATTATAAGACACAGAGCAAAATTTTTTGAATCCTGTGCTTTTAAAATGCCTATCTAGACTGCAGGATGGATTGCATTAAATAATAACACACATTTACATAGATGAAGGCACATACCTGAGGCCACAAGAATCCAGGTGTCTGAATTTGATCTTGCCTTTCATATTTGTTCCTGTTATTCTATGTCTTGCGTGTATGAATGGAAATAAATGGCTGAAATGGAGATGAAAGCTAGAATCTTAAACAAGACACAGGGATCTCATACTCTTTTAGCTCGTGCAACACTGTCGAGTCTGTTACCATGTTGATGTTCATGGTAATATTTGCAAATGGCTAATTTGTTATCTCAACTGTTTTTCTTGACAGTTGAACAATCAGACAAATAGTATGCAGTTTTTCATCCATTGACATTTTTCTTCTGGCTCCCTAAGAACTTCAGATAAAAGAATATATTTTCACTTTAACAAAAAATGACAGAAACTCCCACTATGCTTACAGGTAACGAACAGTAATATTTTTTTAAAGCAGCACATGAGCAACTGCCTTACTGAGGCTTCTGTTTCAGCCAATGCACTATAAGTAATTTCAGACCCCACCTTAGAGTAAATGTACTGTGGATTGAATCTCTAGACACAAAGCTGTTAAAAAACCCACCAAAACCAAATTTTTTTAGTCATCAAAAACTAAGAATGGTAAGAGCTGTTCTGATTTGATGCAAGCACCATAAGAGCAATATAATTGCTTAGAGACAGATAGTCCAATATTAATCTTGAACTCTGTGAAGCCAGTCCCTTTTTAACAGTTTAAGTCCAACATAAATAAGTATCACATTCTGACTTTGAAAAATAAGGCAATAAAATAAGGACTTAGACTGTATGTTTTTCTCAAAGAGGTTCTGCCTGTAAGCATAGTGAATTGTTGACTTTTCACAGTTGATAGCTACAGAAATTTTGGGTTCTTAGTATTGCCTTTTCATGATTGAAATGAAGTATCTTAAAAAAGAAGTAGGGCTTTAGTCTTTCCTTATAGGATCAGATGAAATTGCATTGGTCTCAGTTGAGATATTATCTGATTTTCAAAAAAATCTTTTTCTTTTACTTCTCTGAGCTTTCCAGGGATTTTCAAAGCCATTTTTTTTACTTCCTTCAAAGACAAATAATGCCTGGAATCCAGAAACTCAGTGAAATATGTAAAAGTAGGCATTCCTCCATTTTTCTTCCCTAAAAATCTTGTCCTAAAAAAATGTATCTTGTATTACTTTTTCTTTCTTCTTCTTCTTCTCACTCAAGATCAGTCTATTGATCAGTCTGAGGATTCTATTGGGGTTTTTCTTCAACTTTAAAGAGAAAACATAGGAAAATAGGCCAATAGGACGTGAACATCCTCTCCCATCTTTGTCTTAATTTCTTGGTCCTAAACAAGTCTGACTACTCTTACAGCACGTATCTACATGAATAGATGTAGGCAGAATCAAGATCACCTGCCCACAACTTCGTTCTAAGCTGTCTGAACTGCTTGTATATGTGAAACTTATTAGTGCAGCTAACAAATGATGTTTCTTCCTGACTGACAGGCAGCTCTGCCCTGGGTACATGCACAGGGTTCAGGGATATGTGCACTTATCCATCTCCTTGCTTTCAACAGGTTTTGATTTCTCCCGGTTCATCCAGTAGAATTTATCTGCACTGCTTTAAAGCTGACTTCAGTTTTTAACATGAATGACCAGCCTTGTGCATATTTAGGTGTTTAAAAACTCCTTTTTGAAGCCATAATTTAAAAATTGCAAATGATTTTCATAGGAAGAGGAGTGTGTGTGGGGGGAATTATACTAGGTCTTTACACCAGCATATGGATCATTTTTCATGTCAGTGCAGTTTTTTTGAATGTGTTTGTTTAATTGTGATTGCCTGTGTTTGACACTGCAGTAAGGAAAGCTGAAATTAAAACTTCAATTAAAGGAAGTTCAAGCAGAAATTGATTTTTTTTTCTTTAATTAACCCCTTCCTGAGCAAAATGTGGCCTTTTCAAATCAAACACAACAGGATTTGAAGAGAATCAAAAGACAGCAAATGTTGCCTTTGCATGACTATAATTTTTCATGGCTAGAATTTTCCAAACTGTTGGTGCCCACTTGAACTTGCCTGGGAAGGATGAAGTAGATTAATTTGCTATCTGCTTCTTTACAGAGCATTTAGCTTTATGCTGTTCACTAAACAGGGCAATTACAACACCAATCTTTACAAGAAACACATGATGTAGGTCTATTTAGAAAATGCTTGTTTCAACATTAATATTTAAAATAAATATTAATGATCTCCAGTGAATAGATTTTTTTTTTATTTTCCCTTTTAAATCTTGCCAGTAATTTTCAACATGTATATCAAGAGGACTTTAATGCACCTGTAATATTTAAAGCCCAGAAGATACTGCAAAACTCATTTATTCTTGCTTTAAATATCTAGCTACTAGGCATAATAAATTAAATGTAGAAATTAAACAGTAAATTGACAGTTTTAATCATCTAGGTACAAATGGAGAACAGTTTGCTGCAGTCCTTGCATGTCGGCATGTATTTCTTCTATATGACACATCCCCTGAAGGGCCTCTGGGAAATTCCATCTTGCTGTGTTACAAATGAAATGTCCTCTTGTAGTGTACTGCACCATACTTCAGCAGCAGGCATCTTCCCAATGTCCTTCAAAATATAAAGAACTGCAGCAATGATGCGCCCGAGGGGAATCCTGCGAAGCTCTTGTTAAAATTCCATCACCAAATTAAGTGGAAGCTTGGAGTGATTTTCCATCTTCTGATGAAAATTGCAGGTTCATGCAGAATGTGAAACCATGTCTTTCTGAGATAAATTATTTGTAGAGTTTTAATACAATTACCTTGGAAGAGCAAATATTTTGCCTGTTGGATAGGACTGCACTGCACCAAAAGGCAGGTTAAAATACCTGTCTACAGGCTTTCTCACATTGCCTTAATATTCTTGATACTGTAGCTGCTGGATATCATATATTTTTTGTAATATCACTGAAATTTTTCTTTTTTTTTTAAATCAGCTCTTTGATAATTATGGTCAATAAAATAAATTTCATTGAAATTGATAAACTAGTTTGTGCATTCTTGTAATGCCTTTGAACTACTAGCACACATATTTTAATTAAAAAAAAACCAACAGCAAAAGAATTAGTTCTATAGCAACATAAGATAGACATCTTATGTTGCCAGTTGTTACAGGGGAATGGAGTACATAAGATTTCGTTATGTCTTTTTAATGAAAAATACAGTAGCTAATTGTTTACATAAGATTTCATTATGTCTTTTTAATGAAAAATACAGTAGCTAATTGTTTTAGGATTAGGGATTCTTTTGTGAGAAGGACAATAATGGTGACTATTTTTTCCTGGTCTGTATTGCGCTTAAATTTAAATTTATCTTGTAGAATATCATATATTCCATCAGGTTAATGCAGACCGATGATTATAAAATACACTTATTGAAACATCTTTTTTGTATTTTGCGGGGAAAAAAGGAAAAAAATAAAAAGAAAATAATAATTAATTTTCAGAGTTATAAGGAAAAGAAAACATTTTTGAAGAGTTTTGTATAGCTATAACCATAAGGAAAAAAATTTTACATAACAATGGAAAAATTACATCTACCCTATTTAATGAAATCACTGTGTTTGGAAGTAATCTCTGGAAATTATCTGACATAACCTCACTGCTCAGAGCAGGGTCAACATATGTGCAGTTTGGTCTTGAATATACACGACATCTTTGTAGCACCCTTCCTCATCAGATATTTAAACAAATACTATCCATCAGTCCCTCTGTCCTCAGAGCCTTCTCCAGGCCTAATAGACCACTTTCCTCCTTTCCTGATACAAAAAAAAATCTTTCAAGCTCTTGTTCATCCTTATGGCCCTTTCCTGGATGCACCATAGCATGTCCATGTTTTGCTTCTGCTGGTGAGGACAGAATTAGACCCCATATTCCAACTATGTCCCACCAGGGCTGAGTAGAGGGGAAGGATCATCTCTGTCAGCCTGCTGGCAATGCTTTCACAATCCAGCCCAGAAGGCTGTTGGAACTCTTTTTTGCAGGGACGCATTGGTGTCTCATGGGCATCCTGGCGTCCACCTGGAGATGTGGGCCTTCCCTGCAAAACTGCTTCCCATACGGTTTGTCTCCAGCCTGTATTGGTGCACAAGGTTATTTTCTAATGGCAGGGCTATGCATTTCCCACTGTTGAAATTAATGAGATTCCTATTGGTCCATTCCTTGACTCTGTCCAGGGCCCTCTGCATGGCAACCTGCCTGTTTGGTATATCAGTCACTGCTCTGAGATTTGTGCTGCCTGGAAACTTGCTGAAAGTGTACTTTGGCACCCTGCCATCTAGGTCATTAATGAAGGTGTTCAACATTGCTGAGCACAGTACTGGTCCTTGCAAAACACCAGCAGTGACTGGCCTCCAGATGGAGTTCATGCCAGTGATTACAATGGTCAGAGCCCAGAAGTTCCGGCGGTTTTCGGTGCACCTCACTGTCCACTTATTGGAATTTTATGTGAGACAATGTCAAAAGCCTTGCTCAGTTGAGAAAAACAGGCAGGACTCCCCACATACTGGTTTCGCTTGCAACTGAGTTAATTTTCTTCACAACAGTCCTCATGGTGCTATACTTTTTAACTAAAGCTTAACTGATGCTTTAGCTATTGCTATGCATTTTTTCACAGTGTCAAGGACTTCTCTGTTTCTCATCCTGCTCCCTCAGCAAGTAGACTGGGGGTGCACAGGAAATTGAGAGAGATGACACAAATTGACCAAAGAAATATTTCATACCATAAGATGTTGTGCTCAGCAATAACACTGGGAAGGTACTGGCAGAAGGGGAGTTTTTTTTAAATTGCCATTGCTCAGCAACTGGCTGGACACTGGTCTGCTAGCTGTGAGCAACAGCTTCTACATCACTTACTGAGGTTTTGTTTTGTTATGTTTTTCTTTCACTGGTGAGTTTTCTCTTTGTCCTTTCAGTTCTCTCAGCCCTCTGACTGCAGGGCAGGGGTGTGCATGTAAGACAGGGGCTGTGTGGTGCTTCGTTGGCTGCAGGGTTTAACCCATCCCCCTCCCCTCCCCCCCCCCCCCATTCACTGAGCAAGTCATTCTGCTGTAGGGAGCAACCAGTTTGGTCAAGTATGATTTCCCCTTTGCCAGTCCATGTTGACTACTCCCAATTAATGTCTTGGTTTTAGTGTCCTTGGAAGTTTTCTCAGGATTATTTACTCCATAATCTTCGCAGGGATTCAGGTGGGGTTGATCGGTCTGTAATTCCCTGGATTGTCTTTAATTTCAGATCTTGAGATGCAGCTGCTGATTTCTCACCAATATTAAAGAAAGAAATAGAAAAGAAATAACTTAGGTTTGATCCCAGTAACAAACTAATCCAAATTTACTCTTTCCATAGTCCCTTTGGACAGCTTAGTTTTGGAAAATTATTTTGATCCTTCTTGCTATAAGAAAAGTATTTGTGTTAAATGGATAAGGAAAACAAACAAACATACAAAAAGGAAAAAAACCCCAACATCTCCCTCCCCCTAAAAGATACAGAAATTTGATTTTTTTAGAATTTCCTGATCAGCTGAGGACTTCTTGGTCACTGAAACAGATGACTCCACAGAAATATGGGATAGATCATCACAGAAGGTTTCACCCTACATTTGACTGAGGGGACAGCTAGAAGTGAGAAGTGATGAGCCTGTAATATGGACAATCAGGCACTGTGACATCATTGTGGGGTTGCTTAAATGCAAGTGGAAGTGAAGGCTACAATTGGTGTCATCAGGTTTAAGAGACAATGACTTTGCTGTATTACCATAGCACAAAGAGTCACAGAAAGACAGGGCTGGAAGAATTCTAATGAGACTACTTATCCCAAAGATGAGCAAGGGAGGATAAAATACAGTTATAGTAATCCTGCTGATTTTCCCTTACACATTTTAAAAGACTTCTACTGAAGCCTGTTCTGTAGAAATAAAAGAATTCTTCATCACAGCCTTTAGCAGATCTATTTGAAGTGGGGGTATATTAGTTTGCCTGTAATAAAATAGTAGTCCTAAGTACTAGGAATATTAGAAATGATGTGATAAACTATCTCCTTGACTAAAGACACTGTTGAAATATCTTTTATACATAGTTAAAAGAACTACAAAAAGAAATCCAGCTGATGTCAATCAATAGACTCCTGCTGACTGCAATAGAACTAAGTCTATTGAGAGAAACTGATGCCCTGGCTCCAAATTTTGTAGCTCAAACTCACCATAAAACAGAGAGGAGAAGTTTAAGGAGGCAAACAACCCAAAAAACTAAATTGATCTGCAAATGTGGAGTATTTATCACCATAAATTAATTTGTCAGCACATACTGGCTTTTATAAAGTAATTTCAAGAATCTCATTTAACAGTGAAGGAACTGAAGTGTCAGAAAATTGCAGTTTGTATGTTTTACCCTTCAGCATCCCCTCTATGAATGACTAAAAATAGTTTTTTTAATGGAAAGTCTGAAAAATCCCTGAAACAACAGCAGAAAAAATTCAGCTGCAGTAAGACAGCATAAAGCAAATTTACTGGAATAATATGTAGGCAGTTCATCATCACAAGTGTAGTAACATTTTAAGTAATGGGATGTCTGCTCCCTGGGAACACTGCAATTAGAATGAGTTCACAACAAATGTGTTCATTAAACTGAATCTGCTCGCAACAAAAATGTAAAAAGAGCCATCAGAGAGATTACTTCTTGTCGTTTCCTTTGCTTATCTTTTCCTCTTCTTCCCCCTCTTATCTTCTGTATTTGAAAGGGAGATATTTTTCTTTTATAGACACCCACTTTAGATGCTAAGTTACGGTCATTTTATTGATTTTTCCTACAAAAACTTCATATGCAAATTTGTGTTTCTTCTATTAAGGTTCATTTTGCTTATTTATTGGACTAGATTGTAAGAAAAAGCATACAAGTTAACTGTAAGTATCTCATGTTTGGTTTTTGTGGTAGCTGCCTTTTAGTTAGCTATATGAGTGATGTTGTCTTCTAGTTGCATAATAGAATTTTATTATGTTGAGAATAAAAAATGTGTCACAGGCATTTAAAATCTGTTTAGAAGATCTGATTAATCTAATAGGGAAGCAGATGAGCTCTCCTTTCCTTCTCTTTCTCTCCCTCTCCCTTCCTCTGCTATATTTCCTCACTCACTTGTGGCTTTTATTATGGCTATTTATCTAGATCTAGCAGAGCTGAAGGGGAATAAAGAGGAAGAAGTGCCTTCCTATGTAGTTAATAGTTACTCTATGACATGAATGGTTGTTTCAGGTTACAGAAGGAGAAATGAAGATAATACAGTTTCTAGTAATTGAACTTAGTTGAACTGGTTCTGTTTTCACTGATAAATGATGTAAATCAGGGGTTGATCTGGTCGCACATACAAAACCAGTGAGGGTGTACTGAAGATCAGGGTCAGATGCTATCAAACTAAAAAAACATAAATTTAAGTGGTTTCTTCACAGTTGTAAAGGAAACTGGCTATTTGTTATAGGTCTGTGGAAGTTGTAATTATTTAATATTAATAGTCAAGTCTTTGGACTAATTAATTGTTAATTTTTTTTTTTTTTTACTTTAAAATAAATGAAGCCACAGTCTAAAAAGAAATATGAAGTACTAAGTTTCTGAAAAATAATGCTGGAAAATAGAGTTACTACATCAAAAGATTAAAAAGTGACTGATACTGTACTCAGTGATTTTGACAGAATCCAGATGCCTGCATTTGACCTTCTGAGCAATGTTTGCGTATGTAACTTTCAGCAACCCTTTCTTCCAAAATAATAAATATGTCATAATTTCTGTTGTCAGGAAAGGGAAAAAAATAAATTCATAATAGGGGCTAGAGCTTATAAAGACTACTTCACTTTAAGCAAATACTAAATGAAGATGGTGTCTTGAAGTTCTACATTTCTGTCTTGAAGAAAAAAGATTTTTCTCAGCGACTTCACAACATGTAATATTTTTGCTTAACTTGAACAGTCACTGAGCCACTGTAGTTCTGTCACTCCCTGAGCTCAAAGAAGCTTCACAGTCAGCATAAAAGTCAGTGTACAGCCAGAAACTGAGTATCTTCATAATACACACACTCCAAGGTCACCTAGTCACACAATGCAGACATTGCTTATGGACTTCTATTTTTCCTGCATGGCGGGTTAACTAGAGGAGATGAAAAAGTAATGGGGGATGGGTCAATGGGAATTTGAATAGATCTAAGGCAGACAGTCTTAGGGACCTACCTGTACTTTTTAACTGTGTTTTAGCTTCTAGGACATCCAAATAGGGCAGGTAGGACCTCTGAGTATGCTCCGAGCTTTTATTTACAAGTTAAGTTGTTCTTGATCACACCCTTGAGTCTGTTGATTATCCTTAAGAGAGAACTTTCTCTGCATCCCAAGTGGATGGATGCTATTTCATACACCCTTGAGCCTATAATTTTAAAGATCTTAGTGCTAAGTGTTGTCTGATGATTCAAGGCTGGTTTCATCCTCAGAAACTCAGGTTTTTTGAATCTTTATTCTAAAAAAACATTCCTACATGTACTGTAGGAAAGACTTGGGGACCTCATGTGTTTCTGGGTTCCACTTCTGCGACAAATCACTTTAAAGTGAGAATTTGATGTAACTTACAGGAAGACCTCCTCCTTTATGGGATACAGAGGTGTAACTGAACTTTGGATAGTGCACCATGAAACCTGGTGGAGTCCTTAGTCAGGCTTACAGTCTTCATATAACAAGAAAAAAGCTGAGTATCTTTGAGTGATCTCTAAGTCAAACAGTGCACTGCACATATTGAAATAAGAAACACTGAGCCCTGATGGAAGTCTCAAATCCTTTCCCTGGCTGTGCCATGAGTTTTTGTGAAGAATTGCTAGCCATTTCTGATTTATGTGAGACTCTATACTTGAAGGCAGGTAATGAAATGTAGCTTTGGGTTTTTTTTTCTCCCAAATAATTTTCTAGAGTTTAGGCTAAAGTTTTGATTTCTTCTCTGACTGCAAGGCTTCACCACCTCCTGCTGTGCTAAAAGAGGCACTAACCTCCAAATGGAGCCTGCATTTTCTGAGAGGGCATGTGAAAGTTATACCAGTAGGAAGGAAGAAGCCTACAATTTCTTGGCTCTGATCACAGCAGCTGTCCAACAAGGTTGATTTCTGAATTTTGTAATTCGCTCCAAGGCTTGTTACCCTACATAACACAATATATTGTGTTTTAATGATCTAATTATTAACAGAATAAAGCCTTTAGCTTATAACAGATACTTAGTCAAAACTTTCAACCTTATGTTAATCCTTCTGAGTACACTGAAGAAGAACTTTAGGTTAAAAAAATAATTCTATTGTTTGCTAAGCTACAAATGGAATATTAAAAATAAAAAAAAAGGTTAGCACTCACCAGGGCAGATAGATAAATCATATTTGTAATTGTGTGTGTGTGAGTATGAGGGGTTATATTGCATATCTTAAGAAAAAAGTAAGTTTTTTACGTAAAAGTACTTAGAGTTTTGTGAACAGCTGCAATAAATAATAAGGAACACTTATAAAATTATCTCTAGATATCTAGCCCTTTATAGGCTTTCTCTATCAATAGTTTTGGTTCTACTAAATTTAAAATAAAGTAATCTAAAGTCTGCCCACTCCATCTTACAAGAAACAAAAGCAGAAATGCAGCCAATTACATCTCTCATTATTTAATATGTCATTATGCAATTTTCTCTTCTGGTGTTCAGATCTCTAATAAAGTTGTTTGACTTCTCCTGTGTGGCTTTGCACAATTAAATGTTTCTAATTATGGGCCAGATACCTGATCCTTCACATCGGATCAAAGTGAGATAGATAGATACTCTTTAGTTCTGAGTACTACTTACAGTTCATTACACTTTTAATGAAAATTTTAATTCTAAATGTTCCAGTTGCTCAAAATAAGACATAATTTAAAGTAAAATATATCTCAGAGATGGTTCAAATAATGAATATTTTCATGTTAGAGACTTTCCTATTACAAAGAAAGCAGAAATGTTGGACCTCTGCTGGCAGCAGTCAGAGTTAGCTTATCAAAAAGTGGAAATGATTTCAAGTGAGTTAGTAATTCTCCAGTACTCACTCAGAAGATCTTCACTCATTTATTAGTGATTCAAGATTTGCAGAAGTACACTTCAGTTCTCTTTGCAACAAGTGTTTGAGAAAATTTTTGTCTTGCATTGTTGCTTTGATAGAGTATCATGCTCAAGGTGATGATTAATAGTCTGGATTTTCCTCTCAAGATAAATAAGTAGTAAGTGTCACAAAGTCATTGAATTACAGTGAAATAAACTTGTAAGATGTGAATAGGACACAATAGTGCTTCTGGAACTACTTTTCACTGTCGTGAGGAATGTAAGAATCCTTTTATCCTCCCAAAATAGGTTTTACTTGTTTGAACAGATAGATGCCACCTAAGAAAAACAAAGCTTTCTTTTTACATTTGAGAACAAGGAAAAAGAATCTGCATTTGTTTAGCTTTTTTTATGTTCTACAAGTAGTACTCTTTAGGAGCAGAAGATGTTTTGCATTAAGTAACATGTTTTAAAAGATTCCAATAAACAAAACCAAATACAAAAACCACAACCCTGAATATATTCTGTTTGAAGATTATATATACTAAACAAAGTTCAGCCTACCTTTCCAAAATTTGACGACAGAAAGATATTAATCTTCATTTATATTTCATTTAATCATTAATGGTGACCTATTACAGGTCATCATTTCCTTTCCTAGATATTTAGCTCTGACTTTATCTTGAGTACTCCCTAATAATATGACTATCAAAATTCCATAAAATCTTTACCAAAGTCAGAGGGAAAGTAAACATAAAATTTAAGAAAATTCTTCAAAATGCCCAAGTTGAGGCAAAGACTAATTTCTTGTTCTTTTAGGTAGCTGGCTACATTTCAAATCTCGGAATACAGTTCCCAGTATAATTTCTGTGGGTTATCTGCCTCTCTGTGATGTTTGAAAAGGAAATCAGAGTGATCAAACTTCACTTGAAATGTATTTCCCCTGCAAAGAGTAGGAATAGAATCTTATAAAAAAAAAAAAGAGCAAACCACTAAAAAACCCAAACAAAAAACCCCAAACAAAGAACAGAACTGTAAATCTACCCATCTCTTGACTACAAGAATTTTAAAAAAAGCCTGACTAGCCAGCTACAGTGAGCCTTTAGAAGGCTGCGTATGGAGACCTGAGTTTTGACGAGGTGTGTAACCTCTTGGGATCCCTGACTGCGTGATTAATGCTAAATTTTTTAATATAAGAAAAAATTACAGAATCTCATCTTGATGTCTTAACATATTGTGTCAGTTTTGCACAGCCTGGACTTTTGGTAGCAGCGTGGGCCGCAGCAGTGGCTCCTGTGAGAAGCTGCTGGAAGCTTCCACCCTGTCCGGCAGAGCCAATCCCTGATGGCTCTGAAGATGGACATGCTGCTGGCCAAAACTGGGCCCATTAGAGAGGTTGGTAGCACCTCTGTGATGACATATTTAGGAAGAAAATCAAAACAAAGTGGGGCACGCACAATTTTGCTTCTAGTCAGAGAAGAGGAGGAGATGAGAACATGTGAGGGAAAACAACACAGTGACACCAAGGTCACTGGAGAAGGAGGAGGAGGAGGTGCTCCAGGTGCCGGAGCTGAGATGCCTCTGCAGGCCTTGGTATAGACAATGGTGAAGCAGCTGTGCCCCTGCAGCCCATGGGGATCCACGGGGGATGCAGAGATCCACCCACAGCCCGTGGGGGAGGTGCCTGTGCCAGAGCAGGTGGATGCCTGGAGGAGGCTGTGATCCAGTCGGAGACCCGGTGGAGAGAGGGGGCCCTGCTTCCAGGCTGGAGCAGCCTGTCCTTGGAGGACTGCACCCCGTGGAGAGAGAGATCCACACTACAGAATTTTTAGGAGGACTGTGCGCCCGTGGGAGGGACACACATTGCAGCAGGTGCAGTAGGACTGCTGCTTGTGAGAGTGGACCCACACTGGAGAAGTTCACGGAGAACTGGCTCCCGTGGGAGGGACCCACAATCTCACAGGGGAAGGACTCCTCTCCTGGAGCAGTGGAAGAAGATCTTGGGCGAATAACTGTGCCCTGTCTCCCTGCGCTGTCAGTGGGAAGGAGGGAGAGGCTGGGAGGAAAAAAAGGTGTTTTAAGGGCTTGTTTTACTTTATCCTCCTCTGATTCTGTTAGTAATAAATTCACTTTGCAACTTTAAGTTGAGCCTATTTTGCCCTTGAAGTGCTTTTTTTTTCTTCTAATCCTTATATCAACTCATGGATCCTTCATTAATTTTTTTTCTCTCCTCTGCCCAGCTGCGGCAGGGGAGGGTGAGTGAGCAACTCTCGTGGGTGCCTGACATTGAGCCCTTGTCAAACCACAACACATATCCTGCCTGGCTTCCCGTTGGCCATCTACAAGATCAACGTCTCCTGTAGGTCCTGCTTTGTCAGGCTCATGTGGCTCTCTTAGGTACCTAGGTCATCTCAAATGGCCTAGGTAGATGCTTAAATGTAGCAAATTAATTGAGTCCTTGAACTTTATTATTACAGGCTCTTAGGTCTTGATCTTTGCTGTGAATACCTACTGTAAAAACACCTGAAAGTACATCTTTCAGGCTGAACAAACTGTAACCCAGGGCTGTTAAAATGTACTTCTTACTGGAGTGTTGTACCTTTTTGGAGAGAAAGCTGGAGTTCAGCTGGATGCTTCCAAATGGCTTTCATGCATGACCAGGAAGAAAGAAAAAGAACAAATGTAACAATATATTTAAAACGTTGTAATTTTTTGAATATTTTCTGAAAATTTGTTTCTCAATCAGCACTTTTCCAAAAGAAAGACATTTTCTGTTCCACTAAGATACACAGCTAGTTATGGAAGGAAGGAAAGAACTAATCCATGCCTTAAACCTGAGCTATTTTTACCTCTAAAAAAAGAGTAGAGAGACTGTTTAGAACTGTACAAGCCAATCAAACAGATCAATGACTCACTTCAGGAGAAAAACCTTGCAAGGGGTGTGACTATAACATAACCTGGACTGTGTAAAAAATATTATATTTATGTAGTATACTTTAAAAATATTTCAGCATAGTTTGTTTTGAATAACAAACAACTCGATTATCTTTCCAGTACTTAGAAACTTCCTACCATATAGAAATAATTTTAAACAAATATTTGCAAAATAAAACCTCCAGAAACTCTTACCTCTTGAGTTTTGTTTAGAAACTACAAGCAACGTATATATTATTAGATAAACATTTTAATGGATCTTATTAGCATAAAAAAATGTTTTATTCATGACTGAATGTGCGGGACTGTAAAAACCCAACATGACCTCATTGATTTTCGGAATGGAGGTAGCACAGCTCTTCTGCAGGGTGCATTTAAAACATAAATGATTCATATGTCCGTTTTCCAGCATAACTGTGAAAAGGTTCTACACTTCAGTGCCTTTATTGGAACCTTAGGTAATTTTATCTTCCTGTGTGAATATACTTGCACATTTATCTGACTTACTGCAGGATCTGCTTCTTATCAGCCTTCTGCCCCATCTGGCTCAAAACCCAGCTTGTTGCTAAGCAAAGGTCAGTTTGTCGTGGTCATCTTCCAGCAGAACTGCTCACCCCCTCTGCACCTGGGCTGTTCTTATGCAGACTAGAGGGTTGGCCACCACACACCCAAACCTCTCCTCCCCCTTGGTTGGGGGTGCAAACCTGGCCTCAGCAGAGCACAATCACATTTCAACATGTTCCCAGAGAGAATTTGGGGGATTTGTCTGCCATAGTGCCCTGTAGGCTCTTCCTTGACCATGTCCATGTACTGGGTGTAACCCCAGACACAATTTTTTGACTTTTTGATCTCTTCCCTTCACGCCACCCCAGCAGACCTGTCCATTGCTTTCTTGCAGCACTGCTGGTTGTAATCTTCTCCCCAGCCATCCTATCTTAAAGCCCTTCTAATGAAGTCAACAATGTTTTCTGAAATTAAAAGAAGAAAATTTTAAAATAGAAGTTTATTTCCTCTGTTTTTCCCTGTAACACTATTTTTATTTCGTTGCAGATGCTGAAAAAGGAGCTTGATCATTTATTCTACCCTTGTAACTCTATAAAGTTCACCAGTAGATCATATTTTAAATTACCTCTTTCTCTGAAAGTATCCTTCACTTTTACTGGGTATGGCTGGAACAGAATTAATTTTCTTTAGAGTAGGCTGTGTATGGCACTGTTTTAGTTCTGTGCTGAAAACAGTGTCGATATTACTGGGATGTTTTCATGATGCAGTGAGGGATAGAGGGAAGTAGCTAAACATACAGTCTACTCAATGATTTTGTGGGAGGAGGTATTTTCCTTAACTTCACAAGTTGTCTGTATATAGACCCTTTGCAAAATTTCTGTATTCTTTCTTCCACTAGGATGAGAACATGAGGATATCTATTTCTCTCAAATGTTTTCCTTCATTCCATATTATATCTGTTTTAAAAAGACTAGATGTGGAGTACAGAGATTGGCTAAGATTATCCATAACATATCCATAATTCAGAAGTTCATGATACCTGAAAATAGACAGAAAGTCTAAGTTTCATTGGGAAGTATGAATCGCTTATTTCCTAGAGCAGTTTCCACATGTCAGAATAGAGTATGCCACTGGCAAAACTGACTGCCAAAGACTAGAGCCAGAAGGGTGCCCATGTTTCCTCTTGGGGGAAGACTTACCAGGGTGACAGTCAGTACCATTTATCCCATCTATAGTGAGAGGAGAGAGGATACCAGCTTTCTGGTTCCAGACCACAACGATATTGCAGTGTATAATAACAAACATGAGTCATAAAATCTCTGCAGTGACATATTCGATATCCCTATTTCCTTTATATGCATTTTCCTTAATGCATATACTGACTTCTTTTTTTAAAGAATTGTGCTATGCATTCCTTATACAGGTGTGAAAAGAACTGGATTCCATAGAACTCAAAAGGAAGTTTATTGTAATTATATGAAAGCATGTGACTTTTAACAGAAAGTTAATACTGGTTCTTTAACTACATCTGTTTTCAGGCATGTATAAAGAACTTATTTTTTCATATTAAGCAGCACAGGGCTTTCCTGGGACAGAAAGTATGGGAAGGGATCAAAGATATTTTCATATTCAAACCAAACTTTGAAATTGATACTTGCCATATATTTCAGATTTCACGTATCTAGATTTCAGATGACAAGCAAATACAGCAACAGACTGAGAAACATAGATGCAAAAAATTGCTTGATATGAATAATCAGAGATAATAAGCTGGTGTTGCTTCAGATGTGCCTGTTCATGCTGTGCATTTGTGCTGATGGAAGTGAAATAAAAAATTAAGTGCTGGACAGCTCATTGCCTTCCCCAAGGCTAGAAATAGCTACATTTTAGTAAAAGAAATATGCCACCTGGGTAATAATTTAAATATATGGACATAAAGTTTCTGACTTCTTTGAGGTGTTATCAAAGTCAAATCCATCGTTTTGACAGTACATCATGTATGGTAGCCACAGACCTCAGTCCTTTTGTAATTAGCAAGTTTATGAGGAAGTAATGGTCCATTATTCTCTTCTGAATAGCTAGAAATTTGTCCTGTCTTTAGAAAGGGTGACTTTTGAGTTCACAAGTATATTGGTAGGTATGTCTTGAAGTAAGCTGTTCTGAAATCAAACAAGGTGATAGTAACAGCAGAACAAAACACAACAAAGTGCAATTTACAATCTTTACAATAATTCAGATTTTTAAATCTTTTTTTAAATCATGAAACTTTTCAGTCAATTTAGTTTCTTAAGGTAAATTAACTTTGTCTTTCAAGTTTTCTTTTTCTCTTTTGTTTTCTATTGTAGAAACTGAAAAAAGAAACACATTTAATTTCAGTGATTTTACATATCTACAAAGTGCTCTTGAGAAAATATACTAACACAAAACTACAAGTTTTTTTTAATGTGGTGAAGAAATACCTGATGTTTTGACATTAAAACACATGAACTGAAACTGGAAATATGGATATGTTTTAAAAGCAGCTTGGTTTAAATTCAAAATTAACCCACCCAAAGACAGATTGTAGACTGTAGACAGAAATTGTGGGGTTCAGCTGACATAATTGATTACACCATCACTGACTAAAAAAAACCAAACTAGTACCACTTGGTTATCTACTCATGCATATGTCATTCACCTGTATATGTTACAGTGCATTCAGATTTTTTCCAATGTTATAAAATAGGACTTGGTGTTGCTGCCTGCTCCGAACTTCCCCTCCCCCTCCCCAAGCTGAACCCCTTTGTTCCAAGCACAGGCAAAACCAAATGTAACTCAAACTCTTTAGCAGTGTCTGATTGGCCGGTCACCCCGGGTCCGCCCCCAGTCCTCCCCTTTCCCCTTCTCCGAATAAAAGAGAGGACCAAGGGGGGGCCCACCCTCTTTTGGCTTTGCAACTTTTTCTGCGCACATCTGTGTGCTTCTGTTTCTTTTTGAAAGCTTCTAACTGCGGGCAATTAGGCAAGCTGGGAGCTATATTTCTCCCTCTTTGCTTCTGCTGGTGGTATTAGATTTGCAGCTGCCATTTTGCCACTTTTAGAGCTGCTGAAATGCTGGATTGCCCGTGCTACCTCTCTAGGCTGCCCGAGGCTTTCTAAGGCATTGAACTACTAGCCTAGCCAGTAAAAAGCTGTAAGTATACCCCCTCAATTTGCCATCTTTATGATCACATTACCATAATTGATTTTTCACAATGCCAATTCTAAAATGCCTAATCTGTTTATATTTTTTCACTTACATTGTCATCAGGCCAGATTAAATTCTTTTTGAATGACAATTGAACAAGAATGTTGAAATAGAGATGAAATTTGCCTATGTCAGAAGTACAGGAATTTTGTGAAGCTATGTGTATCACATTCTGTTACAGTGTTATTTTATTCTCAAAGCATTATAAAAATCAGACTGGAAAGAGCTTTCAGCTTAATCTTTTACTTATGCATTTCTTAGTGCTTTTCTCAATGGACAGTAACTAACATTCCTGATACTTTTGAAATTCTGTTAATTACTTTCTGTTAATTACATGTTTGTTTACTTCAAGCAGATTATTTCCTCCTGAAAAACTTCTGTGATTACTAAAAACAATATGTGTATGCTGTATGTACAGTACATTTCATTAGTTTAGCCTGGACAAGAAAAGACTCCAGGGACAATTTGTGGTGTCCTTTCAGTGCTTAAAAGACAGTTAAAAGGAAGATGGAGAAAGGCTTTTCATCAGAGTCTGTAGTGAGAGGACAAGAGGCAGTGGTTTTAAACTGGAAAAGGATATGTTTAGCTTGGACAAACAGTTGTTTGGTTTTTTTTTTTTTTGGTTGGTTTTTTTTTTTATGAGGGTGGTGGGACACTGAGACAGGTTGCCCAGAGAAGTTGAGGATGCCCCATGATTGTTAGTGATCTAGTCAGGTTGAATATGGTGTTGAGTAACCTATCTTTTGGAAGATGTTACTGCAAAGGGGGTTGAAATAGATTATACTTAAGGTCCCTTTCAAAGCAAAACCTCCTATGATTGTGTGATTCTAAGACAGCAAGCGCATTTCCACATTCTTCAGCTGTGTAGTTTCATTAGATGATTTCAACATATTGGTCATAAGTTAAATAAATCATATGTTTTTATATATAACAAACTCTGACCAAATTTGAGTGAATTACCAGCTTTGAGTAATATGTGTGCCTATATGTTGTTCTTTTCCAAGGGCAGTACCTGGCATTTCCTGTTGTTGAACTTCATGACATTCTTGTTAGCCCATTTCTCCAGCCTGTTCAGGTCCAGCTACATAGCAACATACCCATCTGACATACCTACACTGAGTTTTGTAGAGCCTACTGTCTTGCTGAGGGTGCACTTTTTCTCCTGTCACTCAGGTGAAACATTGCTGAATTACTGATCACTGAGACACATTGCTAGTGACTGCTGTCCATCTGGTCTTGATGTTGCTAATCACAGCCATCTTAGCCTAGCAGTTCTGATTGTTTTCAATCTAATTCACTGTCCGTTTCCCTGTTTGCTAAATATCTTGTGGTTGCCAACAGTGCGAAACTGCTTATTGACCTCTTGGCTTGAGCTATTTAGCACTAGTTAGGGACAACAGTTAAGTCACTAGGAAAGGGCCTTGGCCAATAAGGAATACAGTTCAGTTAAACCTCCTTTGCCTGATGAAAATAGAAACACAGTTGAAGAAACATTTATACTGATCAGAAGAATTTAATTTTCTTTTTTTAAATTACTTTGCAAAGATGATTTCCTCAAGACTTAATGTCTTTTCCAGTTATTTAACTAGCAGTTATTTGACTAGTTGTTAATTAAAGTCACCTGATGAAGATTTTCTATGGATATGAATTCTTAGTGTGTTTTCTGACTTTTGCGTGATATAGAAAAAACCTAAGTCAAGTGCCTGATAGTTATCGCATCTAAATTCAAACTGTTTGTGCATCAGCTTGTGTATGTGACTCCCTGCACATTTTGTTCTCATTAAAATGCCCCAGGGAATCTGCTTTGAATAAAACTAACTAAATAACAAAGCCATGCTTGAGATTAATCCTCTTTTTGGAAGAAACACTTAATAGGGATACACATATGAAATCTATTGAGTATGTCCACAATAATGTTCATGATCCTTATTAAGAATATGAAAACAGAAAACTATGAAATGTAGTTTGCATTTTACTTTACATAAATTAACACAATGTTTAATGACCTGTGAAACTGCTTCAAAGTTTACATTAGTTGAAAAGACAAGTTTGAATAAGCTGAGTTTCATTGCTGACAGTAAACCAAGATGAAAATTTGTACAGAAGAAATTCTGCACTTGACTAATATGGTGAATTGCATTTCAGTCTCACAAACATTTATTTGCCTATTTAACTTAATTAATAACATAAAACTAATATTATATAATACCTGGTAGTTCCGACACAATTTTTCAAATATTCTTTTTTTTAAATGTAGAAGGGTTTACTTAAAAGCTCTGTATACATATATATATATATATATATGTATATACACATATAAAAGTATATACATTCACACTGTTTTGATATGTCATAGCAATTATGGTGTTTTCACTTTGAATGAATCTTAACTTTGAATGAAGGTAGCAAAGAGGATTTTGTAAGTAAGATTTCCTTACTCTAGGATGAAATGGTGATTACATCACCATTCTGCCTGTTTTTTCTGGTGAAAGAGAACATCTGTGGCATGTATCTAGGTTGAATGAAACCCTTACTGATTATATTTTCCTAGACAAGCTGGACAATTTGTTCAATGATCAGACACAAAAGCAGGGGGATATGCCCAAAGAAAGTGAAGCCTATGGAAACCAATCCAGGAGCAGGCTTATCCTGAAGGACTGTAGGCTGTGGAGAGGATTGATGTTTGATCAGGGGAAAAGTCTGAAAAGGAAGGAGAAGCAGAGTGGAGATATTATGAACTGAAGACAGCCTCTGTCCCCAAATCCTCCACTTCTTGGGTGGGGAAGGTAGAGGAGTCAGGAATGGCTGTATGGAATTCAATCTGCGAAAAAAAGGAATGGGATAGGGAAGAAGGTCCTTTAAGGGCATGATTTTTCCTCACCATCCTAGTCTATTTTGATTGACAATAAATTAAATTTATTCTTCTCACATTCTGTCTGTTTTGCCCATGTTAGTATTTGTAAATGAACTAACTCCCCATCTGTCTTGACTCATCAATGTTTCCATTTACATTTCCTCACCTGTTAAGGAGGGAGAGTGAGAGAGAATCTGTGTGTCTTTGTGTGTGTGTGTGTGGCAGATGACCAAAGTAATCCACTTCAGACTTTCATTATAAAAAGGTACTCAGTCTGAAAAATATATTAACAGAAAAATTATTGCATAAGAAGTAGGAAAGTGTTCCTGAATTTATTTATTGATATATTTATTTATTTACTTACTTATCTATTTTTTTGCATTGCTGTTTATCATTCTGGATGTTATAAAAAATGGAAGTCCTATGGTTTGAGTGAATTTTTGTTACAAGCTGAAGGATTTATATAGTAAACCCTGTGAATAATCTTACTATAGGTGTATGATAAGCATTTTTGAACATAAAATTAAATGCTGGCTGTTCCCCTTGGTCAAAGAATTTTGGGGTTGTAGACTCTTTCTGAAGTTACAATTGAATCAGAACTACTTAATGTTCACTTAGTTCTAACAAGAAATATTTTGAACATCACTTGTCACTAGAGTGCATTTATCAAGATAATTGGGAACAGAAAAAGAAAATAATTTGCGAAGTTATCTGAAATCTATAAAATAACATGAAACAGAGAACAATATGTAATGTTGCAATTTTGGATCAATCCTTAAGAAGTAGATCCATCAGCTGAAAGTCCTTTAGAGTTTCATTTTCTCCTGACGTTTTTTCTCAAACCCTTGTTCAACAGTGGACAGCTAATGTAATGTGAGAACTGTACGAGCTGGAAAGTGCAGTGTAACTAGATCATGACATTCCTCAGTGAATCAAAGAGAAAATGTCCTTTATGAAAATCAGACAGAATGTTCAGTGAAAAGAAAGCAAAAAGAAATAAACCAGGCTAAAAGGAATAAAGCAAAAAGAAATAAACCTAGTCTACATTCATCCTGCATTAATTGAGCACCAGTTGATGTATTTAAATAATGAGCCTAGCTCTTTTATACATTTGTATGCTCACAAAAGAGAGTTAGGTATCTCCAGAGAACAATTCAGATTTTAAATTTTAATCATTTTCTGTGAAAAATATTTCTGTGAAAAAGCTTTGAAAGAAGCATAAAAATCATACCACTGAAGGAAGGACTCAGTGTATAAACTTGGTCTTGCTCTTGTTTTCTTTTCACCACACTATTGACTTTCTCCTACTTAGAAGAGTGAAATCTGGTTTTCAAAATCAAAGACTCAAAAGATTGGAAAAGCTGAAATGGCGAATTACTGTGCATATTCATTAGGATAATCTCTTCAACTGCATACTTTTCTGACATTTTTCCACTAAGATCTGCCATTCAATGTACATAGTTATAAAATTTATCAATGCTATGCAGTCATTTACATTTTAATCTGCATGTCATGCAGAAAAAAATCACAAATCCCAAAACAACCCAACAAAAACAAAACAAATAAAACCCCAACTTCAAACACAAAAAGAACCAACAAATCACAAATGCCTATAGTCCATTCTGAGTGAAAACTGAAGTAGAAGTAGGAATTTATTTCTGTTATTTGCTAAGGAAGACTGTGAATGCTCACTTATTTTAGCACAAAAAAAAAAAAAACCTGCAGTATTCAGATACAGTGAAATTCACAAGTATCAAAATTTGCCAATGACTTATAAAGTATTGCTGAACAAACACAAAAGAAGACAAAAATGTGAAAAAAACCCTGTGTTAATCTTAGATGAATACATTAATCATATGCTACTAGCCATTATTTAGATAGTAAAATTTGGTATGGGAGGAAGTTTTACGAAGTATATGTGAAATACACGTATTTTGGGTTCACTTATGATATCCTATAATTTGTCTTTCCAGGGAACAGAAGTCTGATTGCAACCTCTCGTATATGCAGCATTAAGTGAATGGTGCATTCTGGGCTATCACAAGTGAACAAGGAAATACCAAGAGGGTTTTGCAGAAAGAAAAAATAATTAATGAAAAGCTAGTTATATCTTGGTTTCTTTCCGAGTGCTCCCAAAGACTCGTCATTCAGGATTTTCGAAACAGAAATCTCAAAATAATTAGGTTTTATTTTTGTTTTTTATGGTTTCATTATACTTTGAAGACCATTAAACTCTGTTCTTGAAACACTCAAATATTCTCTTGTCTTCTGGATGTTTACTCAAGTATAAATACCTATATGTCACACACTAATTAGTAAAAAGTTTATATTCCATTTATTTGTGCTAAGCAGCAATCTTTGAAAAACTGCAGTAGAAAAGACCTCTTTTAGCTTACATGGAAACTAAAAAATGTAAAAATAGATACATACAAACTTACAATTTTAGTGGTATTTTTGAATGTTTTGGCAACTAGCACAACTCATAGAAATGTTCATTTAGAAAAGAATGGTTTATGCTTGTCTTGATGTGAGTAATAAAATTAAGATTAATAATGCTGTTCTTGACTGAAGCAAACTGGATTCATAAGAATTAGGTTGACTAATTCTTGGTAAAATGAGTATTTTTCAGCTGTACTTTCAGTAAGGGTGGACTTTTGGTTTTCACTCTAAATGGAAGCTATATATATACCAAATATGCAGCACGTTTGAATGCACAAGATTCCCTGGGAATAGCCTTTGAGCAGAAGAGAAATCAAATTGCAAAATATCTGTGCTTTGGTGAATGTTATTTCAGCAACTTCTGGCAACAAAATTAGACTGTCTGCCCAAAGTCACATATAAATGAATATTTTCCTCCTTTTTCTGTTTTATTTCGCAATTGTGTAGATATGCAAAAATTATTTCAAGGCTTTCTTTTCTGGACTGGGAAAGGCATAAAAACCTTACAGCTTTTATAACTTCTTCTGGTTGCAGTATTAAATATAACACAATAACAAAAAATCCTGAAATAATTGTTCCTCTATGGAAGGATGAAGGAAGCAAGGTATCTGACTTCCGAAACCTCTTTCACAAGCCATCTTTGCGTACTCACAGAGTGTATGGTAATACTATAGGTATAGATGAAGACTCAGTTTATAGCAGTAAAACAGAGAATATCAAGAGGCAAAAAAAAGCAAACCAGAAAGAAAGAGATAAAAGACATTTTTAGGTCCTATCTGCCATGTCTACAGCAGAAAAATATATGTCACATTACTTTGGTGCTGATGTTGTGGCCAGGGGGGAGAATGGTGGAGATAGAAACAGAGAGATTTGTTTTGTATTTCAATCTTCTAAGAAATACAACTTTGAATAAAACTATAGGAAGTTGTTTCATCTCTGCAGACTGGTAAAAGTATGTTGCTATTAGTAGTAGCAGGTCAGAGGTGTGTATTCAGCTGCAGGTTCTAAAAAAATTATCAGCTATGATTTGCCTAATTTGTGAAAGAGCCTGGAGTTCTTTTTATTTTTTTTTCTTATCTGTAAGACCAATTGTCTAACCAACAGAAGACTAAGGATTTTTGTCTAAATTGTTTTAGTTTTGCTTAGCTTTGAATTACTGTGTGATATAACACAATGCTACATACTTTTGAAATAGTTATGTAATTAATTGATAGTGAAACACAGCTCTTCTGTGTAGTACAAAGAGTGACCCCATGATGTAATGTAGAGGAGTGCAATCACAGAATAACTGCAGAGGCTTTGCAAGCATAGGGGTAGGGTGAAAACAGATTTCAGGGCTATTAACTAATCACCAGCAGTCAATTACTTTTTTTAAAGGAATGCAACTTCAGGGACTGGGTAAATTTAGTCATTTTACAAAAGACAAAGAGAAAATAAACAAGTAATAGACATAAAACACTACATGCCAATTTTGGTATAACATGGAACTGCAGGCCAGTAAATAAAAAAACGTGTGTAGTGCATGCTGCAAAGTATGAAAGACTATTCTAAAAAGGCCATAGGATGAAGAAGAAAGCATCACCATCACTATCACCATCATTCTCTTGGAGAAGAGCTCCAAGAGCTGATGACTCACCCTAACCTTCATTCTTCTTGAGGAAGAGTACGATCATCAGTCTTAGATGCACTGAAACTAGAGGGGTGCTTAAAGGGTGAGAATAAGAGGTACAGGAATAAATACCATTTTTCCCATCCTGATCCAGAACTCCATTCATTACAAAACAGTTCAATTTCCATGGAACATTTAATTTTTGCTGAAACAACATTTAGAAAAGTGAATAATTTTCCAAAGTTCTTAAAAAACAGTAAACAAAAGTATTTGCAATGGAGCTCCTGGAATGAGTCCAGCAGAAGTGTGGATGTTTAGGGGAAAAGATCTTTAAGGGAGACAAGACCATCTGTCTTTTGAGAGTTCAGCCTGTTCAGCCCTGAGGAGACTGAGAGAGGACCTTGTAAATGTCTCTAAGTATCTGGAGGAAGGTTGCCAAAAGGGTGGAGCCAGGCTCTTCCTGGTGCTGCCAAGCAATAGGAGAAGGGGTAATGGGCAGAAACTGATGCACAGGAAGTTCCAGCTGAATATGAGAAAGAACTTCTTTATTCTGAGTGTGGAAGCACACTGAAAAGGTTGCTCAGAGTGATTGTGGAGTCTCCCTCACTGGAGATATGCAAGACCTATCTGGTCCCAATCCTGTGCCATGTGCTCTAGGATGACCCTGCTTGAGCAGGGGGTTTGGACCAGATGACCCACTGCGGTACCTCTCAACCTTATGCATTCGGTGATTCTGTGAAATTCTCTTGGTCACCTTTTGCTTTGGGTTTACACTATGCCTTCAGAATAACCACAAAGAACTTTATAAACCCTTAGACATTTTTCTCTGTCTATACACTCAGTGCACATATTTACTTCCAAGTTTTTCATCTAAACAATTTTTTTTAATCAATAGGAAGGAGATGGGACCTCTAATCTGTGATCCGTCTCCTGTCTTAAATAGATCAATTATATTGTACCAGGAAAATGTTTACTTTTTATTAACATAAATTTCATAAAAAATACAACCAACAACATAACTCCCAAGTATTTTGGCATTGCAGGCAATTACAAGGATGAGAGATGACTTAACCAGTGTACATGTACTGTGGACATGTGCAAGAAATAATGATGATAAATATTGTATCCTTACAGACAGCCAGTGGCAGTTTGCATGTAGTGTCTTAATTTGAAGGCTTGGCAGTTTGTGACTGTAGAGAGAGGTTTCAATTTTATTGTTTTAGCCTAAATGTATACACTAAATAGTCTCTGAGTATTAGATTTTCTGGTGTATACATATATTAACTGGATTCTTGGATTCTCAAAGGAGCTACTTTCTTGAGCAAATTTAGTCTTTATAAACCCAAAAACCCAGTGTACAGATTGGTGAGGTGCCAGGGAACAGCATATTAAAAATCAGTAAGCAAAACCTCTCGCGTAGAATTTTAGAGAGGGAACATCTATAGCTGAATTAGTCATTCTAGATGGCCTTAAGAGACAATGGAAAGAAATAGGTGCTTTTATACTTTTTCTTATTCTAAAGTACGTATTTAAAGTAGGTTAATTGAATCTTAGCCCACAAGACATATTTCATTCCTCTTTAAACTACAAAGAATATGTAATGTGACCACTGAGAAGTGGAAACTTACATTGTAGATGGCTGAAGCCATTCTAGATGAATCCTGTTACTCTTGACTACTAATCTTTTCCCAAATCTTTTCCACACTTTCTGCAGTGACCAGACAAATAGCATCTTGCTAGGCTGTGCCAACAGATGATTGGATTTTTCACTTGCTGCCTCCATTTGTGTACCTTTTTCAAAGTCTAGGTTTACAATCAAAATTTTCAATGAACATGTCCTACTATAAAATAAGTCTAATTTAGAAAATTTCAAACTAAAACATTACTAAGGAGGGGAAAAAGCTTGTTGATTTTGTAAAGAAGGACAGATTGGGTGAAGCAAACTGCAGTAAACAAAGAATCCAGTTATAATCAGAGTATTAAAAATTATTCTACCTTAAAAAGTGAAGAGAAAATATATTAAATGATGCCTATAAAGCATTACTGAAAAAGTTGTATAACACTGTCTGCGTCATTAATTGTCGTCTTCCCTGACGGGGGAGATGTTCAGATTTTTGCCAGGAGAAAAAAGGAGGCGAATGGGACTTCATGCTTCTGTCTCCAGATAGGTGTTTATTAATTCTTACCTAAGGAGTACAAGCCACTGGCATGGCTTGAACACAGCACAGAGCAGAGAATGCAGCAAGGAGACAACTTATCAAGATCTCACAGCCTTTTTAAAGGTAAGTTACCCAATGAAAGCTTAAAACGCAAGATATTTTCACTTTTTTACCAATGTCCAACAAGTTCCTAAATCACGTAGATAGGAACTGCAGAATTCTTTATCCAATCCTCCCAAACTACTTTTGCTGCAAAATATGGAGTTAGTGAAAAAGGAGAAAGAAGCTTTTAACTACAACTTATCCTCCATTTTGAGGTTTTCTACTTCTATCTATTTACTATGCAAATAGACCTAAAAACTCTAAATTTTTCACCCTGTGATAATCTCACATAGTATTCTATCACCTAATTCACACCATTGTAGATTCAAATTCTTTCCAGAGGCTAGGCAAATTTTCCCATGGACAAAGGCCAAAACCAGTGTTGTTCAGGGGGGTAAAAACCCTTCAAAACAGGCAGAGAAATATTCTCTGCATTCTAGGTTCCCACAGTTGTATGTTCAAGAAAGCAAATAATATAAAAAATTAGAATTTTCCTTTTAAATATTTCTGTAACTATGTATCCATAACAACATTAACAACAATAACAACAATAAGTATTATTATTGAAATATAAAAGCACAGAAGTATAAAGCTATAGTACAGTAAGGTAGAACATAAGAATAGAATACTCTTTCAGATATATGAATCACCTGAATTAGTGTCCTGTTTCTAAATGTGACCATAAATGGATGTTATGAAAGAGGAAGAGCAGGGCAAATACCTCTCCAAGGAATACATCTCCTAGGAACATTCCAGATTTAATGTAGTTTCACCTCAGGTGATTTCTGCAGATATACTACCTACTCAGCAGGTCAGCAAAAGTTTGTTTGTTCTGAACCTGGTTTATATTACCTCCTTCTGATAGCCCATAGTTCTATATTCTTTCTCTGGAGATGGCTTCTGGTTTCTCTGGTTTCTCTGAGACGGTCAGGTTGGCAAAACTCTTAAAACAAGAAGGAGCACGCATTTTAAAAATATGACCATAGTTGTTTTGCAGCTGATGACATGAAAAGGCTGCCTAATATAGGTGACGTGGAGGCAGAGAGCAGAACTGTGAAAGGTAGGGGCAAAAACATTTGATATTGTATGTCTTGGAGAAGGGGTTACAATCCCTGAAAATTCCTGTATGCCACAGAGCCTGTCAATTTGCTTCAAGGAACATGGATTTTTTTATTCAGTAAGATGGCAATTATGCAAGGAACAAAGTTTTTATAAACCAAGATTTTATGCCTGCAATAGCTGCACCTGTCAGGCACAGAACAAATTAACAAAGATATAACATCTGATTGATTTCAACAATATCTCCATATGTATTTTAACAAACTAAGTTTCTCTTCTGGGGCCCTCCCAAGAAAACTACTGATATTTGGTGGCTTTGCAGCATTTTCAGACTAAAGCTTTACTTTGATAGATTACTACCTGAGAGAAGGTGGAAAGATAACGAGCCAGAAAAAATGTAGTATGAGGGAAAGAATGCAAGAGAGAAAGCTGACAGGAAGTCTTAATTTAACACTAAAATCTAAGAAAGAATTTAGGTTTAAACTGTTTCTTTATGGCAGCTGAGACCACCAGTCAACCTTGAAGGTTCCTGTGTTTCTGCCAGGATGATTTCAGCGTCTGTGTTTCCACCAAGGGCATGCACTACTGAACAAATTGCTGTGGCCGATATCCAATTTATTCCTGATATAATTCAAATATTGCTTCTCAAACTGGAAACTGGCCTGTACTGATCACATCCAGAAGATTGCAACTCACACATCCTAGTGTGAGTCTACTAAACAAGCTATATATGGAAGATCCCAAAAGTACCGTAAGAAGGTACAGTATTGTGCTTCACATCAGGAAGTTATCTATCTTTTTAAAAGCTGTCACTCTTATTCTTCCCAAATTCTCACCACAGAGCAAGGTGAACCCAGAGGTCTGGATTTAACTGGCCATGAGGTTATAAGCATCAGCCTTTGTCTATCGAGAAGGTCTGTTGCAAATGAGATGAGAGGAGAGAGTGAAACTAGTAAAGAAAGTTTTGTGATTTTCCAGTTTGGAGAAGACCATTGTGTCTATGAGAAGTTAAACTGGAGATGAATATTAGGGAGAAAATAAACTGACACTCAAAATTACATTTACTGCATTGTGGAACTGTTTTATTAAACAATGTCAGTATCCTCTCCAGACAGTGAGACAAGAACCTGTTGAAGATCTTCTCTGTGATTTTACACTATATAGAAGGGCATTATCTGTTATGCTTCATTGTTTCACTGGTCCTCTGGACTTTAGATTTTATAAGAAAAATCCTTGTTCCTTGTCTAAGAGCTAATTTAGGAATGTTCAGATGTGCTCTGAGTTTAGTATAACTAATAAACTGGAACTGCAAATTTTATTTCAGGTAATAATTTATTATAATACATTTCTTATAACTGAAAAAATCGAGAGATAAGCATTTCTGAAATTATTAGCACTAATTTTATTGATTATGTGTATGTCAACGATTATGAATTTCATTTTAATGCTGAAAGAATGGAGAATTATTCACTGACATATTTTCCAGCACATATGCACTTTATAGTGACAATTTAAACTTTATTGTTGTTCTAAAATTGTGAATATATGTACTTGTTTTAAGGTCTTTTTTTGCCTTCCACTTTACTTAACAGTTCAAAATAATAGTAAAATTATGAAGTGAGAGAGAAGAAAAACATTTAAAATTACAGTTTGACAAGAAACAAAGGTAGTGGAAGCAAATATAAAAGGAAGGAGTTATATGTCATCATATTAGTACAAAACATCTTGAGTAGTAGCTGCAGATTTTCTTCAAAACTAAAAAAAATTGGCCTATATATATATATATATATGTATGTATGTATATAATATATAAAATAAAGAAAAATAGTTGTAGGTCAGGTTTTCCTGTACAGAGAGAGTATTTAGTCTTTAGGAGATTTAATACCTCAATGAAATGAGTTGCTGTGAATAGAACTGAGATGTAAATGATTAATTTTCAATATACTTCAGTTTAAAATACTGTCACAGTTAAGCAACTGCCTGTTACTCTGACAGTATCTCTCCAGCTCTCTCTTCACATAAGACTGGTGCTCAGGCCAGACTGTATTGTCTTCTAAACAGTGTACGACTTCACAAATATTTCAGTCTATCATTTCAGCTTACCTGGCTCCTTGATACACATTTTAGAAACCTATGATAAGCCTCAGAGACCATTTATAAAGGCTAGGAAAGTTAATTGTGAGGTTTAAATGTAATTTTTAGGTAGAAGACACTAAACTTGAAATTTGACAACATATTTCTGTGCAGTTGTTCACTGGACATACTGAACTTGGTACATACTAAAATGAACATAAGACATCAATGAACAGACAGGACTTATAAGGGGTTTTTTCCTTAACTCTATTTCTTTCTTGGCACAAATATACAATGCAAAAACTTGAGAAGAATGACTGTGAAAAGCAAAAGATTTGACTAGTACCTAGAAGAGCTGTTGTATGCCTTGCTATAGTGAACAGTGTATTGCGTCAGGGTATGGTAAATTTGTGCATACACAATGTCTTAATTTGCTTGGAAAAACCCACAGTCTTGTCCAAATAAAATGAATTTTTTTGCAATTCATAGCCTATACAAATGAGAATATATTTCTAATAAGATTCAAAGAAGAATTGAGTCTTTATCTTTTGATTAAATAGCCCTTTTAAATATTTTTCAGAAAAAAGAGACTATGCTGCTCTTTACATTACAGTTTTCTGGGATATTTTCTATCCTTTAAGCAACTTATAACAGTAGTTGTCTTACAGCACTAGCACATAAAATAAGAGAGTATAAAAACAAAGTGATAAAGTTATCTGTAAGTATTAATTTTTAAAAAAAGAAAGAAAAAAGCACTGTAGTCTAAAATTTGTATGCTGCATTTTCATAATCCCCTTGTTACAAACTATATCTTTGTATTAAATTATTTTTTCAATCATTAAAATCAAGATTACAGTAAAGCATATTGAATCCCAAGTTCAGTCTTTTTATTTTCTGGAGAGCAGATGCACATGCCCTTCCAAGAGGATTTAACTATAACATTAATTTCCTATTTAATGGACCTTATTAACGGTAAGAGGCTATTGCTAAGAAAATAAATAGGCAAAATATTCTTGAAAAAGATATTCTGGGGATGGGTGTAGTGTGTTTAAAATCACACTCTCATTTTTATTGAGCAGCAGTACAACAGCAGTCCAAAACAAAGCAGACAATTGATCTTCAGCAGTGATCTATAACATTAGCTCTCCATCAAGACTTCCACTGAGAGACTCCTCTTATGATTTCACTGATGAGATTCTGTATTCCATCTTCTTTGAAGTCAGTTTATTTCACTATTTGAATATCCCTTTCCTCACCAAAATTTTAGGCTGTCATTTGTCAAAGCTTTCCAAGACTAGCAAAATTAAGAACCAGTTGATAGCAAAATTTTGTCTCAGTAGAAATTCATGTGGACTGCTACTGCATGCTTCAAAAATGCTTGCTATAAATTCGAATATTATTCACAATTTTTTTCAATACCAATCCATAACTTTCCTCTAACTCTCTTATAAGTCTCCAGGACACTGAACAGAAGGAATGATGGAACAGAACCTGACACAAAAATTTAGGAGAGCGCTTATGAGGGGAAAAAACTGTGCCTTCTATTGAACACTGGAACCTTTTATCAAAAAAAAAACCAAAAAAGGAAAAAAAGGTCAGCATGTCTCAAGTGCCTTCTACATCTGATATTATTGCTCCAAGACAGAGGTGAGTAGTCCATAACATTGAAGTCACTTGAGAAGATTTATAATGCATACTTAATTTACCATTAACAAGAAGAAATCAATCAGAGCTGCCATTATATAAAAATACATAGGTCTGAAAATAGATTTGCTAGCCCTGTAGATCACTTGAGTACTCTGGGTACTCCCAGAGTGGTTTGTGACAAACTCCTCCATATGTCTCTACGCTCCCAAAAGGACTGACTAAAACATTGCAAACAAGTTTACAAAAATAATTCCTTCAGATGAGATTACATCATAAGAGTATGAAAGCTACTGGACCGGGTGACGGCAGGACTAAACACCTACAGCAGAAAATGTCCCAGTGCAGTAGCGTGATTTACACCCTCACTGTGAAAATAGAATGGTCTTGTCAAAATTCCCTACTCTTGGCAGATTCCAGTCCAGGCTGTTGCCTGAACCACATTTTGACATGGTCTAGGAAGGTAACATGGCAGTCAAAATCACACTGTGAGGCAAGTTAGTAATTAGCTAGTAAGGTCCCTGGCTTGGATTGTGTCAGGTTGTGGCTTGTTTTACTAGTAAGTCCTTGAAAATACACCTAAAATCCTTCTAATTCACTATGGATACCCCAGGGAAGAGAAAAAGAATGTGAATATTGCCAAAACAACCCACATCATATGATAGTTAGTGGCTGTGTGATTTTCTCAGAGATTTAGTGGTCCCCTCATATTCAATATCACCATATAGTTTTCTCTGTAAGGTTGTTCAAAGCCTTTTTCAAGTGGTTTTAGTTTTCAGCATCCACAGTTACCACAGCAAGCCTAACTCCATATTGAATAAATAGCTCCTGTCTGTTGTCTGTTTTGAACCAGTGATCAGTCTGTATCTGGTTCACTCTGCTTCTGGTGCTAGAGAATTGAACAAGTGCTAGAGAAGTTTCCCTGTGGCACTATGCAGCTCTTATGGGTTGGACCTGATTTCAAAAACAGGGTGTCAGTTGAAGGGTAAATGATCAGGGAGAGATCTAGAAGAGACCCTGAGAGAGCCTGTAGAGAGAACAGAGGGGATTCTACACCTAGCCCCAGGCACACGCATGGTACCCTTGTGCTGACCTACCTCACCATGTTGTCAGCTGTGAAGGACAGAGGAGTCAAGTTTCTCCTGAAAATTGAACTCTACCTCTGACTAAGGGTTTTGAGATCTGAGCATTGTAGTATTCACACAACTAATTTAGTCCAAAACTGTGTCAGGGACACAGGATTCAGAGTCCCTTTTATATCCCACTTCAGCCATCTGTTTTCCATGCTGAACTATCCTATCCTAGTCTAATGCTATTTTTACTTATATGAAACCATTATAGTTCACAGATTATTCTTTATGACTTCTTTATGCCTCTTCCGTCTCTACCTTATTTTGAGAAATACTCGTGCATCATCATGGAGGTACACAATGGCTTACCTTCTGTTCTTTTACTAATAATCATATATTTTTTGTTATTTCTTTTTTGAATTAGATCAGTAATGCACAAAATTATCTGTCGCAGCCCTACAATAAGTTTACTTACAACAAGCTCAGAGCCAAACCCTTATAAGAAAGATTGAGATTTATTTTTTGCGTTACATCTATTTATGCATCTATTTACGTTTTTCATTATATCTCTACAGAAATATATGAATATCTCAGTGAACTTTGTCACTTTTGTCTCCACTTCCTTTTCCATTAACATAAAGAGGAAAGCTCTATTCTACTACACAGAGATAATACTCCTGTAACAACAGTAAATCAAAAACTGCAAAACCTGGACATGTGGTAAATTCTAGGTTACATTCTGGAAATTTTGCTTCACATTCTAAAATGAGGTATGTTATCAGACCTTAAATTATACATAGTGATGAGTTGAAAGGTTTAGTTTTGTGGCCACTATCACTAAACAAATGTAGGTAGATTTGGCTCCTCAATGTAAACTAGAAAATTGTCTTCCTCACATAATGAGCAGTCATTAATGGTCTGATGCTCTGGACTATTAGTTTCACTAATATGGTAGAAATGAGTCAAGGTCATGCTTAATAACCAGATTGATGAGGCAATAATGTAAGCAAGAGATGTTCTTTTGTATAACCAGAAATATGGAGCAAAAAAAAGACTAGAGGCAGGTAAGATTTAGTAATCTAATTATTACAGATTTTGAAGCATTAGAAATGAAGGAGAATAAGCTTACCCAAATATTTGGAACTTTTTATTCGTAGTTGGATTGTGGGTTGACAATATAATTTAACCAATAGTGACCACAATTTGATTTATATTCATACAGTAAAGAAGGGTTTTGAAAAATCACCTTCTTTACTTAAATTAAAATTTGCATTACTATAACCTATGCATTTTATTCAAAATCTCTCCTATTTATTTCATAGATGATTCCTCTTCACAGTTGCTGTTTAAACTAGAAAATTTCTTGTTTCAATCAGCTTTAACTTATTGCTGAGCTTACATTGTATCCGTGTTGTGGTTTAGCACAGTTTGGGTTTTAGTTAAGGAGAACTCCACCAGCCACGGAAGTGATTTTTTACAAGGGGCTGCAGACAGCTTCCTTTAGACCTGACAGAACCAATCTACTGGCTAGTTTGAATACTGATAACTCTGTTAAGCCACTTAAGAAGCTTGACATGTCTCTGTGATCCACATTTAAGAATGAACAAAGCCCGGGAAAGCTCTCTTGTTTCTGGTTTTTGGACAGGCAAATGGGGGGCCCACGTGGCTCAGCAGGGCCAGGCTGGGCCTTGCTCGGCGCAGCCCAGCCCAGGTCGGCCGCGGCGCAGCTTGGCTGAGATCTCAGCCCATTCTGTTCACTGGACACCGGTGCAGCCCCCTCAGTGCAGCCACTGAAACAAAATTCTACACCACAAGAGCTCCGGCCACCTCCCGGCAGAGAACATGTGACCAACAGTGAGAGGAGAACTCCTGCTGCAAGGCCTGGGTGAGATTAATTCTTTTAGTGCTGTAAAATTCTCCAGAACAGGTGAAACCTAAAGACATCAATCCTCTCCCGAGTCAGAGGAAAAGGAAAGGTGAAGACACATAAAGAAAACACCACAGAGACACCAGCGGCAATGAAGAAGGAAGAACTGAAGCCCAGATAGACGAGAAAGAGGAGATGCTTCAAACCTAAAAGCTGAAATTCTTTTGTAAAGCTATGGTGGCAGACTATAATATATCAGAATACCCCCTGTAATTCATGAAAAGCACGGGGGGATGGAGCGTTCAAACCGCAACCATGACCAAAGGCACCTGTGCTGAAACAAGAAAATGTTGAAGTAGCTGTGATCTAATGAGAAGCTTGAACAGAGAAAGATGAGAGTAATGAAGACCCTTGCTCCTAGGAAAAGAGAAGAAGACCTCTGTTCCCAGAAATGAAGATGATCCCAGAGATAGATGAAGAGAACCTTTGCTTCTGAACAGCTCATCCTTAAAATCAGCTAAAGATTGAACCCTCGAAAGTAGTTGTGGTGAAATCTGTAAGTCGAGGGAAGGGACTTTCACATGCAAGCAGAAAACCAATCCAGGCAGCTGTCTTGCTGTGACATTGAAGCCACAAGAAAACTGTTTCTTGTGGAGATGTCTCCACAGCATGAGCAAGAGAGACTCCTCTCCCTAAGTGAACTGAAGAAAGGCTAGTATAGAGGTGGTAAACTGACTGGAAAAATTCCAAGTTTTGTCTCTTTATGTTGTCAGTGGGAGAAGAGAGGAGAGGTGGGGGAGGAGAACTGTTCTGAAGGTTTAGTCTTTTTTTTTTTTCCCCCTTTTAGTTCTGTTAATAAACTTCTTTGTATTCTTTAAAGTTTTGTGCCTGCTTTGCTTTCTCCTAATTCTTATCTCACAGAAAAAAATAAGTAAGTGATGGATTTCAAACTAAACCACTACAATCCATTATCAATTGCATCATATCATTGTTACTAAAAATGTCTTTTTCTTTGTGTAACTCAATAGGAACAAGTGACGCTTTAAGAATAAAACTGGAAGTAATGGCCCTACTCAGAGAAGCTTAAAGTCTAAATAGAAAATACAATGAGAAGTGGTAGAATGGAGGGAGTGAATAAACAAAATGGAAAGAAGAAAACTGAAGGGGGAAACTGTCCTTGGGAATGTTATTTAGGAACATAGAAGTAGTTCTTAATATTTTTTTAACAATTTTTTTCCACCTTATTTTGTTGTTGTTGTTGTTTCAGTCTTTGTAAATATATAAATTACACGAAAAGTTCTCACGGTGTCATTGGAACATTCCCCTTCCTTTCTTCTGGGGTGATGTTATGAAGCCACTTTATTCCTTAGCCGTCCGCTCATGGCCTAAGGACGCTGTGCCTGTAAGATGCACCCTGGGGGCGGGGCTACAGGACCTGTGTGCGGGGCAGTTTAACGGCTGGGCCCAACAGCCCAGGGCGGGGTGGGGCTTGGCAGGGCTCAGGAGGGAGTGTGCCGGGAGCACTGTGCTGCTTTTTGGTTTCCTTTGTGTTCCAGCTGGGAAAAGGTTCTGTTGGTTTTTTTCTCTTGTTCTTTTTTCCCTTCCGTTCCCCTTGCCTCACTGCCTCCCTTCCCTCCTCGCCGGTCTGGGGAGCCTGCAGGAGCAGCCCCGGCAGGCCCACGGGGTGGCCCCGGCTGGTCTGAGCTGGCGTCTGTTCCCTCTCTGGGAATTTGTTGTATTTTGAGGGGTTTTATTTTATCCTTTTCTACCCTGTTTTGTTCGTGTGTTAATAAACAGTTTGGTTTCTTTTTCCCACTTTAACTCCTTGTGACCCATTGGTCTCATTGATGGGAGAAGAGGGGAGGAACACTCATTCTGGAGTGTTTCCTCCTGAAGTTTTGTCTCAAAAACCAAGACATCCTTCCCCACACATCCCATTAATCTAATCTATTAGAAGGATTTATTCTGAATATTTAGAAGAATGGTGATAAAGTTGCAGAATTCCTGTGAAGAGTAAAAAGTACATAAAGATGCAAAAAATGCAATAAGCCAAAAGAAGGCAGCAAAACTGCTGTCCTTCAGGTGAAATGCATACATTCATGTATATGTATACATCATGTGATACTGTCATATGTCAAGCTGAACTGCTTCAGTAATTTTCATTATGTCTTGTTTTTCAAGGGGATTAAATAACTAGGGCAGATTTTTTTAAAGTAAGCATAGTGAAGTAACAAGTAGATCAAAGAACACTTATTTTAAACAGTGATATGTATCACATGGAGAAAGGCATAAAATATGCCAATTCTAGAAATAATAATAAAACAATTTGGGCCTCAGTATTCACTTAATCCTTCTTATGTGCAAATTTTTAAAATATTACAATAAACAAACAAGCAAACAATCCTCTTCAGTAAGTAATAATTTTACTCCTCATGTACTGTGTTGTTCAATTTATAGTTCCATAAAATACAAAATTTCTTCCAGTCAAGTATGAAAACCTTTTATTTCTCCATTATAATAGATTTTTTTTCAATATTAATTCTATAATTTTCTGTATTTTATCCATAATTTTTTTCCTGAGTGACATTTTTTATCTAGGAAGAAAAACATAAGGAGAGATTTCTCATTACTCCTCTTCCAGTGTGGTGGGGTATGGCCAGTTGAGTCTACTCAGTGTAACATATGTACATCATAGAGGCACCTAAATAAGGTAAAAAGAAATAAAAAAGATTATCTGATAAGCAAAGTGTATATTAAACATTCAAGGTCATTAGCCATCCTTTTTTTTTTTTATTAATATATCTAGAGATCCCTTACATTAATCAAAATGTAGGAAATATCATCATCATTAAAAAAACTAAGATACTTTTTTTTAATTGAAATGAGAAAAATACATTATGAAATAATTTATGCTTAAAAATTAAAATTATCCTTATAATTACTTAATAAATATACATATGATACTAATAGAACACTTTCAAAATATATTAAGTCATAAACAAAATTTTAGGAAAAGAGAAGCTGATAGTAAGCAGTTCATTCAAGTAATTCTAAAGATATTTAAAGATAGAAAGAAAAGGGTTCCTATTGTTTTCTTCTTAACTGTATACAGTTATTTATCATTTAAACTTTGAAACTCATTCCTTTCCTGATCCGTCTAAAGAAAGAAGCTGTACTATCTTTTCTTGGACACTGTCACAAACTGAGGATGGCAACATCAGATGGACATTGACTGAGAAAAGAAGAAATATTTCTGTATGAGAAAATGTAGTAACTTCTCAAATATCTGTAATTCCAGTTGTGAAACTGTGGGGTTAGCCCCTTGTCTGGTACTCCTTACAAGTATCTAGCCAGGAATGAGCTGGTTCACTGTTCCCAGTTCTTCAGAAATGCAGCATCTGCACCAACTTTGTTTTATGGGACTGAAATCAGAACACAAGTTAATTTGAAGCCTTGTAAACAGTGAAAAATATGCTAAATCAAGGAAAATACAGGGCAAAAAGGTGAAGCAAACAGGAAAATCCTTGAAAAATATTACCTTAAAAGAAAATATGGTAATACCAAGCAAATAATAATAATAAAATAATAATAATAATAATATACTGTTTTTATATACCAATTAGGTTAAATTTTTAATCCCCTTTCTAAACATAAAATTTGAAATCAGTCATGACCTGTGAAGATATATAATATTTTCCATCTGACATGTGTCTTCTCAAAAGAAAACCCCAGCCATCAGAATGGTTTTCGTTAAAATTTTAATTTATATTAATGAAATCCCGTTACATTTTATTAATGATAAATAGACGCAGAAAAAGTAAAGAAATATTTTCTGATAGGGAGAAGTGTCTTCATGCCAGTTGTGATAGACTGATGGTTGGGGAACACCTCCATGGAAAATTGTGACTAGAATGTTGGATGTGATCTCTTTCCAAATCAAGGTTGTTGGACTTACTGAAGAGGAACTCAGGAAAACCCTCTGTGCCTCTTGCTCCCAGAGATGAACAGCGACTGCGCAGTGACTTGCAGACCACACTGGAGCAGTACAGGTCAACATTCTTCCCTGAGTTAACTTCACAGAGACATAGATGCCTCTACTCTATTTTCACCATTAGCAACTGGGAATGCCTCACAGTATTCCCAGAGCCAGATGGTATGGATAGACTTTCCTTTCGGTCCACAGCTTTACTGCAGATTATCGTCTGCCATGAAATCAAATTTTACCCCTAAAAAACCCAGCTCATTGTGCTCTGAGGGTAAATTAATGCACATACTGCCAATTCTAAGCATCATGAACTGGAATGAAGCAGGAGGCAAAGCCACACTATCAGTATGAATATGCCAATAGGAAATTTATCTAATTTTCAAAACTGCACAGAAGCTTGTCCTCTCCTAGTACTGAGTTAAGAGTTACCTTTATCTGTGCCTGATAAGCACAGCACTTATTAGGGATTTGATGTTTTGGTTATTCAAAGGCTCCAAAGCTGATTTTAGAAACAATGACTTTAGAGACAATAGGCAATATTGTTTAAAATTATTATTACTGTCTAATTCATAACATTGTATTTAGACTTGAAAGTAATCTTCCTGGGAATTTAAAAAGCAGTTATGTTACACTTGCTGAGTCTTCAAGATTTAATAATTTTTAACTGGATAAATATAGACGTGTTACAGTGACATTGGTTTTATTTAAAATTAAGTCACTTTCCAGATTTCAAGCTTTCTAACAATGAAATTATAGACAAGGGTTATTCAAGATCTTAAACTAATGTCAGTAACATGTAGAAAATCAAAATCTTACAAAAATAAGGATAAATTTTTATTTCCACCTTCAAAATACGATTTAGTTTTAAAATATCCTATTCCATTTACAGGAGTCATGTTTTTAAGGGAAGGTGCTAGAGTATCATACAAACTCTCTTAACTTACTATACCATGTAAATCAGTTTCATATACAATAAAGCTAAAAACACGTCTTAAGCAGTAAGGTGTGAGAAATAGAATGTCTCTTAAGATCTCAGGAATGTCTGGATCACTGTTCTACAATCCTACTGGCGTTACTGGAAGAGTTACTTTTTTGACGGCAGCAAAGAAGACTAACGCTCTCTGCGTCATTAATTGTTGTCTTCCCTGATGGGGGAGACATTCAGATTTTTGCCAGGAGAAAAAAGGAGGCAAATGGGACTTCATGCTTCTGTCTCCAGATAGATGTTTATTAATTCTTACCTAAGGAGTACAAGCCACTGGCATGGCTTAGACATAGCACAGAGCAGAGAATGCAGCAAGGAGACAACTTATCAAGATCTCACAGCCTTTTTAAAGGTAAGTTACCCAATGAAAGCTTAAAACGCAAGATATTTTCACTTTTTTACCAATGTCCAACAAGTTCCTAAATCACGTAGTCAGGAACTGCAGAATTCTTTATCCAGTCATCTCAAACTACTTTTGCTGCAGAATATAGAGTAGTAGAAGAAAAAGAAGAAGGTTTGGAGAACAACAACAATCCTCCATTTTGAGGTTTTCTACTTCTATCTATTTACTATGCAAATAGACCTAAAACCTCTAAATTTTTCACCCTGTGATAATCTCACATAGTATTCTATCACCTAATTCACACCATTGTAGATTCAAATTCTTCGCAGAGGCTAAGCAATTTTCCCATGGACAAAGGCCAAAACCAGTGTTGTTCAGGGGGGTAAAAACCCTTCAAAACAGGCAGAGAAACACTCTCTGCACTCTGGGCTCCCACAAAGAGTATTAATTTCTTTTTCTCTTTTTCTTTTTTTTCCATCACTCTTGCTTCTGCCTCTGGCTCCAAATTCATGGCAACTTTCTTTGTGGCTTTACTGATTTTCATCAGAAGGATTGGGAAGAAGATGTGGAAAATAATTCCTCCTTTTTTCTATTAAAATTCTCTAAACCCATGCCAGTTTTCAGAAATAAACCACACAAATTTATAAATTAATTATCAAGTAAAATTATTAGATAAATAATAAATAATACCCATAAATCCATAATATTTACTTTACAGGGTTTTATTTTGGCTTATTGTCCACTTGTTTGTTTAGCAAAGCATAGCCCATCACAGAGCTGTTAGTTAGCACTCTGGAGCTAGGACAAAGACAACTGTGTTCAAATGAAATTTCCCAATCAAGAAAAACAACACTTAAAGCACCTATTAAATGAAGTGCCATAATTGCAATAATTTAGTGATCTAGACCTGATATTTCCAAACAAAGTTGTATTTTGATCTGTCTTCTGACAAAGGCTTTGTCAAAACTATCATACTTTTCTGTACTAGATTTCAATCTGAACTTCAGTGCTAATTAAAATAATGACCGTTTTTGCTAGATTTAGCTGGCTCTTAATCTACAATTAAGACAGAAGGAAATTAGTGTTATACTACCAAAGGACACAGAGAAATAACCTAATATGAAGGCCAAGCTGGATGGGGTTTTGAGCAACCTGGTATAGTGGAAGGTGCCCATGGCAGGGTGGTTGGAACTAAATCATCTTTAAGAACACTTCCAACACAAACCATACTAAGATTCTATGATTCAACAATGTTATTTTAATATTCTAGAGAGTAAACAGTTCCTGTAATTTTATTTTACTTTTTTAATGAGAACTAGAGAGCAAACAGTAATGAGTGGTGTACCTCAATATTTTATACTGGAGCCAATACTATTTAAGATCTCCATCAGTGGCATGGATAGTGGGATTGAGTGCACCCTCAAAAAGTTTGCAGATAACCCCAAGTTGAGTGGTGTCATTGATCCTCCAGAGGGACAGGATGTCATCCAGTAGGAACTTGACAGACTTGAGGAGTGGGTCCATGTAAACCTTATTTAGCTCAACAAGGCCAAGTAAAAAGCAATATTCAATATCAATAAAGACTGGGGGATGAATGGATTGAGAGCAGCCCTGCCAAAAAGGGGGTGCTGGTGGATCAAAAGCTGGATATGACCCATCAGTGCACGCTCAGTTCCCAGAAAGCCAGCTGTATCCTGGACTTCAAAATAAGTCTGGCCAGTAGATCAAAGGATGTGATTCCCTCCCTCTATTCCACTCTTGTTAGACTACACCTTCAGTACCGCATCCAATTCTGGACCCCCCATAACAGGAAAGCACTGATGTGTTGGAGTGGGTCCAGAAGGATCATGAACAAGATCAGAAGCCTGGAAGAAAAACTTTGAGAGTAGGGTCTTTCTTTCCTATGAAGAAAAACTTTGAGAGTAGGGTCTCTTCACAAGACAAGGCTCTCAGGAGACTTTACTCTGGTCTTTCAATAATTACAGCAGTCTTGTAAGAAAGATGAAGAGAGATTTTTTTGCCAATAATGGAATCATATAATGACATTCCTGATTTCTCATTTTCTTCACTGGCATATCTCTTCAATATTTTGAAATATGTGGGTGAAATAGTACTTCTTATATTGCAGTGACAGTACAAAATGTCTGTGAAAGATATAAATCTCATTCATTTCAACATAGACTCAGTAGTCACTAGTATATTCAGAATTTCTTCGGATGACAGGACTGAAATTAATTTCAAGGGGGTGACATTTAAATTTAGGTGTCTGCTTCCATTATCATCATCAGAGATCAATGAACCCCACAGAACAAATGCCATGTGAGGGCCAAGTCAGTCAGTTGTCCAGATATAACTGATAATACCTTTTGAGAGGCACCAGGATATGTTGGACATCCACACAGAGATGGCAGATATGACACTCAGGAGACCAACATCACTGTTGAATGGCAGCTGGAGGACAGCCAGTATTTGCTATGGTATCACTCATCTTCCTGGACAACTCTGTTGAGGCATTTGAACAGAGTCCAGTGTATCTGTTAAATGTCTCCATGGAAGGCCAGGGAAGAATTACAGTTGGCAAAGCTGAACTTCAAAATTAATTTAGTGGTTCATTTGCAGTTTATAGGCAATTCTCTTAATGAAAAGTTTTTACTGATCAGCATGACTGGACATCAGAAAGGCATAAAACACAACAGAGACATAAGGAAAAAATTAGGTGCACAAAGAACTTACTTGAACAGAAGAATCCAAAATTGTATTCTTTTTACCGATTCACATCTTCAAAAGTCCAGGCTTGTTTATTCCTGCTTGACTAAAACAATCTAGAAGAAAGTGTACAAATATGACATAGCATTGTGGTGCAAAGATAGTGTACTAAAATCAGACACCAAACACTTTCAAAAGTATGGCCAAATCCAAATGTCTGCTGATGCAAGCAGTTCCTTAGAGACAAATAAATAAATCTTAGACCTGTTAAAAAGTTTTTATCACTGAAGTAGTTTAACATTTTGGCACTGAAAAAACACTGAAAAAGCAGTATTTTAATTTTTAATATTGGTAGATGATAAAATTCTGGAATTCCATATGTATTTTACAACATTAGTGTAACTGTGATACTTAGTTCCTTATCTACGGTTTCATTTTTCTTAGCATAATCTCTAGACAAATATGCCACCAGGAACAAATGTAATTTGTTGTGGAGATGATGTATCAGCAATTTCATATAACTTGATCATTTTTTATGATAACACAAAAATGAAGATCCTCTTTCTGACTACAGCTTTGAAAAAGATATGGTTAGGTATGTATAAAAGATTTATTGTTCATCTGTTGGTCGGATATTTTACTGTAAAGATGCCCTCAAAATGTATTTCTCATTACATTGAAACAAAATGAGTCCATCCAATTTCTAACTTATTGTCAATGTCTATTATTAAAATGAAGATCATCTTTCAATACATTGTTATTTATTACCTTTAGAATATTTGAATTTTTAAATTTTATTCTGTGTATTTATCTACTTACTCTTATCTTTCTTTAAAGTTATTCCTGTATGAAGGTTTGGGTATAGAACTCTCCAAGAATTACTCTCAAAATGCAATCTGAACATGACTGCACCAGTTTCCTCTGTTCTACACTGTTAGGAATGGATGATGTGGGTTTAAATCTGTCTCTGCCTTTTGCCCAAGTCTCTGGCAGCAGGCAGTCATGTTATTGAGGTGTCCAGCACCCCAAAACCCCACCTTCATTCGCAAGTTCTTTAATAATGGCTGATTTGGTCTATTATACAATGAATTATTTTTTAATACACGCAAAACTAACAGACATAAGACTTAAAACAGACTCTTACTTCACAGGGATAAGACAAAAGGCAATACTAGTATAATACACATGGAGTTAAAGGTACCATTAAATTTACAGCTAGCTAAGAATATAACTTAGGATTCAGTGTTTCTTACCGGCAATTCTTGAAGGGGTACACATTGAAAATCCTTTCCCTCAATTTCTGGAAAAGTAGCCTCAAAGTTCCATCCAAGCTTCGGGGAGAAATTTCCCACACGTTCCCAAGGAGTGTGTAAGAGACTTCTGCCTTTGTGTTAATTTGTGTGGACTGTTATAGAGGGAAGAACCATGTCTTTCGGTCACTGATGTTTATTTTCCTTTATCTCTTTCCACACCTGTTCTCATATCAATATGTGTACTGGGGGCTTGGTCTCAGACTTCCAGGAGCCTGGAGGTGACCTCTTGCTGGGCTCTCTGACCTGCTGCTGGACTCTTTGATTCTTAGCTGGGCTATTAATCTGTCCTGAGTTATCTCTTCCAAATGCCCCAGCCATGAGAGACGGGGGATGTCCTGCCACATACACAATTATTCATCATGATCTGAAAGTTCCTCACCTCAAGATGTCTCTCTAAGTTTCTCTTTAGGTAACAGTTTTCCACAAAATTGTTAAACTTGTTGTATCAATGATGCAGTCTTCTAGTTCTAGAAGATCATGCTACCAATTGAATTTGTCATTGCTTTTGATATTCTAGGAGTTCCTTTTGGAAGCCAACAGATGTATTTGAAGTTTTTAATCAATTCTGTTGTAGATTCATTCTGACTCTCAGTCATTCTTTAGATTAACATTTGCTTATCTTTTATGTCTCTTGAGTTACACATGATTTTCATAGGGTCTGTTCTTGGACCCATTTTTTAGGGTTTATGGCATGTTTACCATGCTAAGAAGTTTTTCAGGTGTGTGTTCTAATTTTGTGTCAAAGTTTTCAAATCCTGGAAAAACTCTTTATTTTGAGAATAAGAAGTATACTAACTTGTTAAGACAGATTTCCATATTTCATTTTGTAGATCTTCACAGAAGACAAGGAGAACCAAGTAATAGTTAAGACTAATGAAAGGCCTCACATATTTTTTCAAAGGTACTTATAAAGGGATAAACTGTAGCTCAGAATTAAATCATACAATAAGGTCTTCTATTTTTTAAAGTTTTGGATCAATGCTATTGTAAGCATGATAATTGAACTACAGTTTGGGAATTCATGTTGTGAAAAATAAAGTAGCTGTTTTTATTACTATTTCTAGTTAGAAATTGAACAATTGCAGCTATTTGAATTGGCAGAATTAGGGTTTCTGTAAAGCCTACTGTAGAAATTGTTAGAAATGTCACTTTAGGTACTTTCAACTTCTAATTTTCTCATTAAAGAAAAAATGAGAGTAATTAAAAAGTATCTGCAGGCAGAGCAGTTTTACCACTCTTAAGGAATGAAGAAAAAAGTTAAGAATGTCATCTGTCTGAAGTCATGTTCAGAGATGATAGCTTGACTACTGAGATCCAGTATTGTCTATAGAAATCTCAGTAGACTGACAGACTTATTCCATATGTTTTTTTTTATTTGCCTCACTGACACTGGATTGTGCATTTAGGTGCTGGGAAAATTACAGGTCTGTTAGGACAGAGAGCAAGCTTTGTTCTGTTCATAAAGGCAGATTTACTTTCTTCTTAGCCTTTAGGAACATGCACATTAACTTAATTTTTTAAAATTATTTTCAGATAAATCTGGGTGGATGGATCTCCTCATCTTAGGATAAAGGGTGAAGAGAACTACTCCTTTTCCTATCTTTTTGTCTACGGGCCAATTCTCTGTCCTGAAATAGCTGTGCAGACTGTCAGTAGAAAAGTTTCCATGAACATCCAGGCCATATTAAAATAACAGTACAAATATAATTTGTGTCTCTTGAAATTATTCATTTCAGCTAAAATAATAACAAATTTTTATTTTAATGTCTAGTCCTAAGACATACCTTGTGATGGAATTTCCTGATGATGATATTAGAAAATTTATTTTGAAGATTATTAATAACTAATAGCTACAATAATCAAGTTAGTAATGTATTTTATATATAATATGTATTATAAAAATTAATTAAGCATTATTTAAAATAGTAAAATTTTCTTCAGGTTGTGGAGATTAGTGCAAAAATTCTCCATCTTCCACTATCTGAGAGTAGAATATAAGGCACCAAATTTTTATTTTCCTCAGATATAAATGAACCAAGCTAATATGATATAACCATATCAGTCTTGATATCTTTGATATACTGGGGGTGTACATTATTTCTCTAATTTTCACTGTCTACTGCATTATAATACAATGACCTGTCTCTAGCAAGAAATAACTATAGCGAATTTTTAGGAAACAAGCAATTACATGATAAGGCAGAAAGAGAAAAGGCAATAAAAGGGAAGAAAAAAAGTTTTTCTAAACAAATATATATACTTTGAAAAGCAAGATGTAGGATTCATTTACATGCCTACTGGGAAAATAATTTAATTTAATTATTTATTCTCTTAGTCTTGAAACTCAAATTATTCGTTATGCTCCTGATAAAAAGAAACAAAAATAAGACAGAAAAGTAGACAATTATTTTAGTTTGTAGTGCTGCCTAAATAATAGTAGAATGCAATGCACAACTGTGGTAATACCAAACTGTGTTTATTTAAACTGAAAGATAACTGAAGAAGACATTTCTACACTGCAGTGTACACATTACATTCAGAGGGCACTGTTTTTCAAAATGTTAGCAGTCTATCTTCATTGCAACAGGACTGGGTAAAATTAATAATCATCTTATTTAAAGTAAAAGAAAACATTCCTTGGTGCTCTATTTCTAAAATGGAAGACCTAATTTTTTTTTTTTTTATGTACTATTATAATTAAACAAGAAATAGACCAGAATCCATGCTGTAGGTCAGGTGGACAGTTGATACAAGGTGTTGTAAGTCCATTGTCTTCACCAAGAAAAATGTTGTATTGAACCAGCAGAAAAGGTGATCTGAGAGTAGAAAAAGCAACAAAACTCTTCCTGTTTTTTATTTGTCCAGAATGTAACAGGTGAATGCAGCAATAAATGACAACCATCCACATGCATTTTAATTATGTATTATTGAATTTTCACTATGCAGTTGTGAATTATGGCGATATTGCATCTTAATTAGAGGGCAGGACAGATGGTGAAAGCTTGGTCTGTGTTAAAACAACCTCAGGGGCTGGCTGACTATGTACTTCAAGCAACATTTCATAATAACAAAGTAAATTGTCCAGCCAAAACACAAAAGATGTTCTGTGGAAATATTTAGTACAAAAAGTCATTGAAACTATGTGGCTTCTTCATATTTTTTTTCCTTCTGATTTCATATCAGCTGATAATTTTTTTAACCTTTTACTTATGGGCTAGATAAGCATTAGACTGTTCAGTTTAAAGAAAGAAGGCAGAAATTTAGTTTGTGTCTGAAAGAAATTTCATCTCCATTGCATGCATGTACATTATCCAACAAAAAAATACTTTAAATTATTTACAGCTATGATGCTGTGCTGGAGCAACACAGAAAGAAATGTGCGTCTCCTAACCAGAGTCTCCTATATGACAAAAAGTCAAATGTTTTTTCTCCTCTCACCTACCATTTCCTAGGATACACAGCCAACAAAGGTATGGAACAAGATAACAATAGGAAATGGTAATTTAAAAATAATTATCTATGGGCCAATTTTATCTACGGTCCTGTTTCATTTTTCTGTGGCACATCGAAGCCTTGACTTGCTTCCTCTGGATACTTGAGATAGCAAATTCCATGTTTTCTGGCTACAAGAGTCCATTATGTTACTGTAGTATAACCTCTTCAAATCAAAGACATCGACCATCCATAAGAGTATAAAAGGAACAGTGCCAAGCACTACTGTAAAAGTATGCATTCATGCACGCAGAATCTATGACTTTGTGCAAAAAGAGTTTTGCCTTGAATGTGTATGGATAGACTGAATTGGTGTCAGGCTAGTAATGGTTCTTCTGATTGTAAAATTGTGAATGAACCTATGAAGGAACAGGTTTTGGATAAAAACAGTACCAAGACCACCGCAACAGAAAACAGTCCTGTGGTCCATTGAGACACTAAGTACAAAGTGTGGTATGACTCCTTCAAGGGTGAGACAGAGAAATGCTATCTAGCTCCCATATCTCAGTGAAATCATTAACCATGTCACAGCATGTGGAGGGGATATCTAAATGACATTTTTATCTTAGTGTAATGGGCTCCTGTCACAAGAAAATTTCTGTGTATGGGCTAGAAGGGCCTGCAGAGTATTTTTATAACCCAGTCCAGATGACTGCAAGATACACCATGAGATACACCTCAGCAATACAGGACTTGCTTTTAGATCAGTTTGACCATGTTTCAAAAGTATTTTTATATTATTTCTATATTCTTACACTGCTATATTTTAACAACGTTTGAATTTTTTATTACGTAAAAGTAATTACAATAATTCATAAGAACAGATCTTATGCAAGTCCTTATGAGTTTGTGTGCTTATTTCCAATCCAAGATATTCTATGATTCTATGGTAACTGAACCATATGCTAAAGCAAGTTTTTAAATAACAGCTGTGATCTGGATTACTTCAACAAAATACTGACTGATATGTGTGGGGTATGCCCAGCCCCTGCCCTGGAGGGATCTCTGCTGAGATAAGAGATTTTGCAATCGCCCAGCAGGACTCCCTGGAAAGGCAACCACTTTGGTCATGGCGAGAAAAGACAAACCCACAATCCTTTGGGAGACCCTATGCAGATCATTCTGTAACCCATTGGTCTGTTCCTATCCCAGATCCTCTGTAACCCATTGGCCTTTACTGATCCCTTGTATCCCTATAAAAGCAAGCCCTCTGGGCCCCTGTGGCTCAGAGAGGGTTCTCATCCCTGGCTCTCCCCTTCGCTGGAGGGGACCCATAATAAAGCTACCTTCCGTGCGGAACCAGCCACACGAGCCTCTCGTCTCTCTCTCTGGTCTGGCTTGGCCTACAGGCTGCCCTGCAGAGCTGAGCTGAAATCACTAAAGAGCTGACAGCCTCTGCAAGGGCCCTCCTGCCAGCGGCTGAGGGAAGACACCGGGCCTCGGGAAGGTGATTCCTTTCGGGACCATCTCCCTGGACCGGTCACCTCTTCCTGGGTCAGAGCCGCTGACCACCAACACCAGCTGTAATAGATATGTTTTTCAAGAAATTTAGTCTAGGCTTCAATTATTCTAATGGTTTACACACAGTATACAATTGAACATGTTGCTCCAGTGGGGGCCAAAACCCCAGATTAACAGTAATAAATACAATCATCTAAAAAAGAAGATAGCAAAGGTTTATCAGTAATTATTAAGCTTGCAACTCAATAAACCTCTGTGCTTCTTCGTGTTGAGAAGGCAAAAGTTATTTAAGCATTTTCTGCACATTGACCATATGCTGCTGCTTTTGGAAGGTTTGTGCTGATTTTGCTAACTGACAAACAACCTTTTTTCAAATACGCTTCTGAGGGCAATATTCTCCACTTATTTTCTAAGGAAAGTGAGTTTGCAAATGCAAATTCAGAACAGCAAAATTAATATGACAGCATTTATCACCAAGCAATTAGAATAGATTCAAATATGCATATTTGCTAATGTACACTTCCCATAAGAGTAACAGAAAAAAGCTTTTACTATTTACTTCCCCCCCACTGCTGCTTTTTTATTGGAAATATATACCATTTTCCTAACAGATTTGCTTGTTTTCTTCATCTACAGGAAACATTATTGCCCAGATTCTCTTCAAGTCAAAACAAATGTAGTAATGCTGAAATGTGTGGAGTGCTGGGGAAAAGAAACACAAAAAACCCAACAAGGAAACCAAAAGTAAACAAGAATAACAAGAATATAAATCTCCTGGAATTGCTCCTAAATTAACAGATTTATTATGGTTATCTTTACCTCCTTAGCACCTAGTGATATGAACCAGACTGGTCTTGTGTGAACAAAATTAGCTGCAGGCAGGCACATCCTTTAAAACATGGTGTTGTGATAATTATTCCCCAGTGAGAATGGATCCCTGTTGCTTATAAATTTGATCATAAGGTGGAGAAATTAAATTACAGAACAGGGATAGTAACTGAAAGGAATACATGAGTTTACACATGAAATTAAGAGCAAATCACAAATGAAAAAATACAAAAATCAGATATGCAGGGAACCTATGCCATTTTGATTCAGCTCAGTGAGGAGAGCATGGTGCCATTTTATGGCCACTGGAGAAACCACAGAGTAGCTGAACAGTCAAAATATATTTCCTCATTCCTTCTGCAAAGGGGTTTGTCTAGAGATGATGCAGCATCAGCTTTAAATATCATTGGTAGAGTTAAACTGATATGCATATTGCTAGGGCAATTACTAGAAGCAGTGGCCTATATTCAGACAGGGATGTTATTCTGTGGAATGCTGGCTGTTTAGTTACAGAATATGTATGGAGTTAATAGTTTCTTGAATGACTAAACGAAAGTACTCTACAAACCTAGAATTACCCCACCCTGATGAAACTAATGCCTACTGTCCCCTGATGTCAAAATAGGAGGTTTCGCTTGCATAGTTATGCTAATGTCATGCCTATAATTGATAAGAAAAATTTCAAATCATAGAATAATTTGGATTGGAAAAGACCCTTCAGATCACTGAGTACAGCCATAAACTTAACACTGCCAGGACCAATGAAAAATGAACTGAAATGAAAGTCAAAATAAGGCAGATAGAGTATGGCCTGAGACTGACACAAACAAACAGATAAAAGCTGAACATATTAGAAATTACTGATTATCAGAAGACCATGCTCCTAAGATAGAGTACTACATAGAATGAAATTAATCTAGCCAGAATAAAGATGCTCTGTTATGGTAAAACAGATGAGTTTTGATCCTAAATTAATGTCAGCATGTTGGTTAATGAGTTAAATTTTCTTAAAATTTACAGAATTCAAGCACAGTAAGCTTGTCAAAAGCATGTCAGTTCTGGATGACATGCCACAAAGTTGATGACTAACAGGTGGTGATGAGCAAATTCTGAAAATAGCTTTCAGCTGTTTCTGACTATGTAAGTAGTTCTAGTTTCCAAATCTCAGGACCAGAAGAATTCACAAGTTTTTTTTTTCCTCCCCCCATTTATAGGCTATTTAGATGAGCTCACAGTTATGTGACAGAAGTTAGGGTTTCTTTTTTTCAACTAGGCTTGCTTATTTGAGAACCATTATTCATATGAATAAAAGGAGTATTTAGGAACTGACAATCTCAAAACCATATGGAGCAGTGCAGGCATGAAGGTAGGAAGAAAGGTTCATATGCAGGTGAGATAGGAGCAGGAATATAACTACACTTGTGCTAGTATTATAGCTGTTAAAACCTTATCCATAGTCTTGTGTGAAATTAGGGCAAGTGATTTCTGATTTACTATATTCATTATAAAATTCTATTTTATCTCCTATCTTTAAAGGATCCTGTTTCTCTTGCTTTTAACTAGCTGTTTATTCTTCCATTTCCTTGTTGCTTATGCTTTTGCTACTCTTCTCCATCCTTAGGCTTCTGAGTTAAAAGATCATCATAGATCTTCATAGAAGCATGAAGGAAGAATATTAGCAGGATTTAAAAATATTTTTATTGAACTTTAAGTTATTCTTATAAGGAAAAAAGTCAAAATGTCTGGTTAAAATTATTATTCATGCTAGCACAATGGGACTATTCAGTAAATTAATATCTGTCTCAGGGTATTAGTCTAGTACTAGCTCTTGACACAGGTGTGAAGTGCATATGCTTAGCTAGCTTATCTCCCTGACAGTATTTATACATAACTCTTTAAGAACATATGCATAATGCTTTGGAGCAAAAGTGACTTTCTTTTTTTTTTTAAGTTTTTCTAAGCAATACATTATTCTGGCTAAAGGTCGCTGAATCTTACCTGTTAGTATGACTTTTTGTGTTACAATACGGTAATAGTTGGAAAACTGAGCATGACTTTTTTTAAAAAAGAAGATGACTACGTTGGAGAAAAAAAAAAGATTCTCTGAGTGATAATAATAATAATAAAGTAAATTAATTTTTGGCGTGGATTTGAGGTGGGATGTGATGTCTCCCTTGCATTTGTATTTGCTTCCATTAACTGGAGCAGGCTTACATGATCAGATACAGATTCTTTTGCTGCCAGTGGAAAAATTTCCGTTTATTTCAACAGAAATGAAACAATTTCAATTTATTTTTGTTTGTTGGTTTCTCTTGCTAAGTGAAATTGACCAATTTGAGTAGAACATAAAAAACTTGCAAAGGAGAATTTTATCAGTCTTGGGGAAATCAGTGGTACACTGGTTTCAGAGAAAACTAGTGGATGTTTTTATGATAAAGATTAACTGCCTTAGCATAGGCATGAAAACTTATGTATCAACAGAGTCACATGACCACAAGCCAATGATTAGTTATGAAGATGTCATGACCCACACCAAATCCAAGAGCACAATTTAGATAAATAATATTAATAAAACATACAGCTTTTCTGTGTTTGTAAAAACTAGCATAAGAAAATACATGTCTATTAAAAGAAAAAAAAAAGGGTTAAAAAAACCCCAAACCAAAAAAAGCCTAAACAAACCAGAAGAAAACCTGTGGATTTTCTTCTTGCTAAAATACATGTTCATTAAGTTGGTTGGTTCAGCTGTTATTCACTTGAGTTTTTAAGAATAAATGGATTTATTTATAACTGTTTTATACAAAAGCACCACTCATATTAAAAAATAAGTTCAGTGCTCTTTAAAGTTACTTTCTGAGGGCCTGTTCTATTAGGATGGAACAAATTTCCAGGTTACATGATGTTCCTTTTGTGTCTCCACACACAAATTTTTAATATTATTATTCCATTCATGCCATTCAATTTAAAGTCTGATTATCATAATTTTTCAATTTTTATGTCATTTTCCTTGCCAGTTCTGCAAAACAGAAGAAGAAAGTCCATGGTGAAACACTCTCCCTCAATTAGTTCTTTATTTTATAGCTACCATTCCTGCTCACACTGCATATAATTAATGGAAGGAAAGATAGTAAAATGCAGTAATACTTTATAATCTCCCTTTGTATTATTTTATCTGGTGCATACCAGTCCTATTTGTCTCTTTCACATAGTCCATAATTCTAAAAGATTAGTCAGTGCACAATGCTGCCAACTGTGTAATATTTTATATTAATCTCTTCCCAACCTGCTAGAATAATTTATAATTCAACTCCTGGCATCTGGACAGAGTCCCATCTTCTATATTTAGTCCTTTTATCAATATTATTATCTACTTTTCAATACATTTTATGTAAAGGAGATAATCCCAATTTCATAAATAAGACCTTTTCTTCATCATCACATTTTGACAAAATACTTCTAGGTTACCACTGTTTAGCATATTTTTGTCCCAAAATATTCTAATCCATTCATTTTGTGTGTTCTTCTTGAGTGGCTTGCTATCACCATCTGTTTATGGTCCAAAGTATCCTTGAGTTCTCTTGAGTCCTTTTCTTCAATCCTGTCACTTCCTTCTTTCCAAACCTCCTGTTCAACTTCCTATGACTAAACTTTTTAAGGTTACTCCTGCAGTAGAATACTATAAAAACAGAGAAAGTTAGATGCTGATTATATTAGTTAATTGAACTTTGATTTTAAGAGATTTATTAGTCTCTTCACTATTTGTGTTTATTTGGCTGGTTGATGGGTTTTTTTTACCTTCATCTTTTCCTTGTGTTTTCATCCCAAGCTGTTTTATTTTGGAAAATACTTGCATAATTACAATGGTTGATATTATTTCTAGGACTATTGTTTCATTATCCAACTTAAGTAATGAATAGATTTCGTCCTTAGTTTGGCCTTTATATTCAGCCTTATGCCTATGAATGAGCCATTACGTTGCCTCTCCTTTTAGTTATCAGTCATTTAGTCATATAGATATTTCTAACTCTTAGCACTGCATGCACTGGCAGCGTGATATAACAGTGGAGAAAGATAATAAAGAATCACCTGTGGAAACATCATTCTTATTTAGAATTTCAATCACAATTGTATTATTGTATTGTTCATTCTTCACCATGAATTATAGGAATTCACCAAATCTGTTTAAGTACTCCAACAGTTCCTTTATGACACACTATTCATATGACAAATCTATTCTCCCACAAATGTACTGTACAAGAATGCTCTTGAATAATTCTTTATATCCCTTCCCTTTTCTGCATTCACACTTTTTTCCTCCTATTCAATTTTTTTCAGCATTGAATAACAGAATTATTATTAATGTTATGTTTTAATTCAGCTGAAATTTGCACAGAGACTTGATCTGTCTTTTTTCTTTTTTTTTGTATTGTCTTACAGCTTGAAATATAGCTGTAGATTTCCATCTTTATTAATATATCACTGTACAAAGGGAAAAAGAGGAAAACATGACATTTTGCATGCTAATTCTTGTAACTTTCCCAAAGAATTAAATGGAAAACTGAGTATTCAGCAAAGTGTATCTGTAAACAAAGGATGACATAGACAAAACAAGCATAGAATAATATGGTTTTATGTAGTGAGCCCTGTAAAATTCCTACTATGTTAAAATATTGGTGAAAGAGTCTCTAGGATTCACCCAATTGCCTAGGATTTTGCCAGAAATATAATCTGTAATATTCAAGGCTCAAATAGCATCCAGATGAAAAATGCCTCAGAAATTAAATCTATAATTGATAAACAGCTCCACATAGCTAAACTTCAAAATTGACTAAAGCTGACATCCTCCCCTGTGGTTCACTCCATTTCATGCAGATAAATTTGTGAGTGTTTCTTCCCAGCTTGCTTTGCTGACAACGATTGGTCTGTATAAAATAAGTAGCATGCTTCAAGTCTTAGCCATTAGCAACTGGAAAGCAGGTGTGCAATCATTTGGTATCCTTTAACAACACTTCAAACCCATATTCACTTTCATCAAAGAAAAAAGAAGAAAAAGAGACCGTGTGCTTCATGACAAAACCTTTTACACATAAATCCTGTGGAATTTTATTAATGTTTTAATCAGCAATATTCATAAGAGCATATTTTCCTGCCAACAATTTTGGATGATTAATTGAAAACTTATCAACATACACTTGGAGGATAGGTGAGATATCAAAATGCACCTAAAGTTTTAGTAACTGAATTTCATCCTGGATACTCATTGGCTGTAGCTAGGATATAAACACCTAGAGCTCAATTCAACTACCTAGTTGAATTAAAAGGATTGAGTTAAGGCTCAAGACCTAGGATCTGTAGGACAACCAGCCTTTCTGGATGAACAACTAGAAGCCAGACTTTGTGACACTGTCCATCACAAATGGTATTATATATATCTGACTGTGCCATTTGTCAAGCCTCTAGGTCAGAAGTGGGCATCTTTATTTAGGTATTTAAAAATAGGAATTACAGTCTTGAGCTGAAATCTGCCCCGAGTACAGACCTAACAAGAACTTCCTGTGCCAGAACATTTTGTCTCATATATTAACATTCATGTCAAATGCTTTTACTAACTTGAGAAAAATATGACTCTTTATTTATGTCTGACCTGTATGAGAATTTTGCAGACAGTAGATCCATATGTTTATAGATCCCTAAATTGGTCTCAACAGTGTTTTGATCACTTTCTGTGAAACTTCATGGTGCAGCTTAAGATTGTCAGAGTCAAAAAGGTGCCATTAGTCTTGAACCCTACATAAAATCATTGTTTAGCAGTGCCTATCAGGATGTAAATTAAATTAACCTGCTTTTAATCCACTACTTATTCAGAGCAGAGAGATAAAACAGAGCTGGTAATATCACTGTCATTTTTATAATAAATTAGAGGCTAAATATGTCTCAGAAAGTCACCTATCTTTAGTGCCTCTTTTGGCTTAATCTCAAAAGTTCCCCCATCCCAGAAGAGTGTCTTTACCACTGTATCTGGCTTCCTTTTTCTCCTTGTGTCACTGCATAGGCTAACTCAAGTGGGAAGAGAATATAAGAAGACTCTAGTCTGTCCTCGTTCTTGATACAGAGCATCTCTGAGGTCTGAAGAGGTTTCTGTCCAGTTGGGTCTTGAAACTCCTAAGGCACAGTCTCTCTGGGAAAACTTCCACACTGTACAGTGGTCTTCAAGACCTCAAGCCCTGGTCCCTGAGTAGTCCCTCACAGGGCAAGTGCTCCATTCTGATTGTTCTGATGGCCTTCTGATGAACTCACCCAGCTTTACTGACGTCTGTCCTATTCTGAAGAACACCAAAGAAGATGCAATAGTATTGGTGTGACCTTACAAGTGTGGGGATGATAACCACTTCCTTGGACCTGCTGCCTGTGCTGCTAACACAACTCCGTATGCTGTTGCTATTTCTGCTGCCAGAACACATTGCTGACTCCAGTTAACTGTCCTCAGAGACTTTTTCCCAAAGCTGTTCCCCAGGTTGTGTGTATCACTGCTGAATTTCCCAGTGTTCCTGTTGGCCTATTCCTTACAGTCTGTCATCATTTCTGTGGCTCACAGGGGCCCCAGCCTCGTATTGACTGGCCAGTCTACTTTACAGTCAAAAGAAAGCTTCATAAGAAGTGAACTGTGTCTTCACCAGATACTTGACAAAGATTTTGAACAAGATACAATGATTTTGTTTCCCAAAACACTGCTAGAGTTAAGTGTCACTATTCAAAAATATTTTGTAAATAGATGGAACTACTTAGTGTAAAATAGTCTATTTTTGTGTACAGTGATGTCTGAAACTTAAAAATACGCACATGTTTTAATAGAAAATCCCTAATATAATTTAATGCATCATAACATTTTGATTTGAAGCACGAAAACATAAGTAGCTTAATTCAGACTAAGAAAATTATGAAAAGCATGCTAAGCATTCCTAAGAGGTGTTCAGAATGCAATGATGCACCATTCAGACAAGTCAGCATTAAAGATAAAGTCTTTGAAATGAAAATCTGGAAAAGCATTTTGGGTCATTTGTAAAGATTCTTTACATATTACACAGCTCTTGTAATTTCCAGGCTGTAATGGCAGTATCCTGGTGAAATGAAAATTGTTTTTAAGAAGACCCAAGAAGAGAAGGAAGGAAACAAGACACAAATAAAATAATTCTGCAGTTTAATGCAAGAATTAACTTGTATTCCTCCTACTTGCTACCCTCTAGGCTCCTGAAACTTTGGCAGCATGAGCTCTTCAGCTGTGTAACTACATCTCACTGAATGGATTGGCACTGGTAGTAAACCATTAAATCATAATAAATTTGTGAAAGTAGATTTCCTTTATTTAAATCTGACACTTCAGCATCTGTAAATTATTCTTTGAATATCTGAACATATTTTTGTTGATGTAGTCAATCAACATATTCTTATTACATCCTGCTACATCAGAGAGGTGTAAAATGTCTAAATGGATTTCAGTTCCAAACAACACTCCTAAATCATTATTTTTTATTTCAAATGTTGAACAATAAAAATAACCATCTGTAGATCAGGAAGCATGAAATACTTCATTATTTTCACATAGAAAATAAGGGTCTTAAGCTAAAAAATATGATAGTTTGATCTGTAAGATTGTACTTCTGAGTTTGCAATTTTTTTCAAATACATTTTTACTTTTTAAACTTTTTTTTTAATATATTTGCACCAGATACTTGAGTTTAGATTTCTCTGATCAGCTACACACTTCTCTTAGTAAATTGGTCGCTTTAGATTCCCTTTGAAAAGGAAACACAGTGGGAAGATTCATAATTTTATATTATATTATATCTCCTCTTAAAGTAGTCTTACATAACAAGTGGTTCAGAAACACTTATTTTCAATGACTTATTTTCAAGTAATAACAGATTAGTCAGATATAGACATCTACATTACACCTGTCTAAAGCTAGGCCAGATGAATCCCACCTCAGCTTAAGAAATCAATGAAAATTTTAATGTAGTCATGTCTTGTGTCCGTCTGGAGCAGGAGTAGCAATTGGTAGAAATAAATTAATTAAGAAGTTAATAAATAAACACATATATACATAACTTACAAATTGAATAGCTATTAGCTCTACAGGCTGTTGCTGTAATTTATTAAACCTTCTGCAGAAATCATAATTCTTCTGTGTTCTTTCCTATCCATTTCATTCAGTATTTGAAGGAAAAAGTATTATTTCAAAGTCTCCTGAAATTTTCTGTAACAATGCCTAACTATTAACAACATTTTATTCAACATTTTCATCTCCACTTTCAATATGCAGTGTTCAGAGATGGCAACGAGCAAGAAATCAGAGCTATGATACACCTTTAGTACAAGAGCAAATGTTTCAGTGATATAGAACGAAAGCTATTATGTGGAAAAAGAATGGTTTCACGTGTCAGGCTGCTAATACCAGCTTTTCCTACTATAAAATAATTGGCTGAACCCAGAACATGTTACACAGTGTTGCATTTCTAAAGCAGCAGTTGTCCTTGCACAAACACACCTTGACTGCAGGTGTCATCCTTCTTCTCAATACATAGTGTTTTAAATAATTAGTGATCTATTTTATCTAAACAAGCAAAACTTTCAAAATACTGAGGTTAATTCATTACCTTCCAAAATTTTTAATACCAATATTAACATCTAATTAAAATTTGTCCTCTTCATTTATCAGTTTAGCTCTTGCTGTATTTCAGTACTTTATTCCATCCTTCTCACTTTCCTAAATTATTGCCTTCTATCCTAAGTCATTTAAAATCACACTTCTCTTCAAAGTCAACACACTTCAAAAGTGGGAATACTAGCTTGAAAGAAGTCCTTAATTTTATTCATTCAGAGTCAGACAGAAGCCCAAAAGATGGAGAAGACTATGGATATAGAATTCTTTATACTTGAATATTCATAATTTAGAAGTTAAATTTTGATAATTTATGATATCTAGTTCACAAATTATGCAAATGTAGTAAGAGAGAAGTAAAATCATTGATATCATGATATAGGAAGTGACACAGAGTGATGTCATTGAAGGCTGTGTGACATAAGGCTCCCGTGTAGAGTGATGATTAAAAGCAAATTGCATATGAAATTTCTCCAATTTTTTTAATATAAATATTTTCATCTGAAAACTGAAAATTCAGAAGATGCTTCAGAATGGCAAACTATCATAAGTTAGGCAGCTGGAAAATCAAACAATTTTCACTTTCTGACTTCAATCCACTTGTATGAGTCACAATCTTTAGAACTAATTTTCTCAAGAAAATTGTTTATAAACACTATAGAAATATGAAAATACTCATTCACAACTTTTACACTGCATGGAAAGTTTTTCATTATGGATGCATGTTACCTTTATATTTCAAAGAAACCTAAAAACTTTACTACAGAGAAAAGAGTTTTTAAATATGTAGTTTGTATTTAATTCACATTGTAAATACCGTACTGTTACATCAAAACCCCACATTTTTTCACATAGACAGTTTTAAAAGTATGCTTTCTATATGGCCAGCTACAGTCTACCTACTTCTTTTGCAGTTTGGCTATAGCAGGTTAAAATGCAGCATATAATGATCTAGAAGGTAAAACACAGAGGCTTAATTAGGCTGATTAACTATAGATATCTGTTGTCATTCGAGGTCCTCACATCTGTCGTACCTGGCCTCCAACATCTCTTTAAGGATGGTGTAGGTATCCCATTGGTTCCATGCCATATCTGTCAGCCCCAAACCGGTATCAGGGGAATTTTAGATGGCAATGCATGCAACCGTAGAGTCAGCCAAACTGAGTCCTACTTATCCAAACTCCTATTTGGACTCATTGAAGAGCAAATAACTATCAAGTAGATTACAAGTGGATATCTACTGGAGCCGGTAATTTCTACAGTATTCAAGATATCAGCCTAGGGCTCACAGATAAGACCTACAAACATCCAAACCTTTCTAAAAACAAAGGTGCAGAGACAGGGAATCTCTGATAGCACTAAATACCTGCCTTCAGGCAACTCATATGAAACCTACCTTAAATGTCATTGATATCTCCAAGAGAGTCTTTATACTTACATAGTTGTGACATTTATATAAGAAATTCTATAAATTAACAGTGAGTACATTTTTGCCTAAGTTACAACTAATGTTTTAAATGTGAACCAAAGAACTCTGCTTTATACATATTTCCAGATAGAAAGCAAATTTGAGAAAACATAGCCATAGATTTTTACGCGTAGGTTTGACTGGAAAATATTTTAATTTTCTGATAATCAAAGCCTTAAACTTGTATCAACTAATTCTTAATAAAAAACATTTACTTTCTTCTTGAGTGAAAACTGGATGAAAAAATACCTAATCTTGTTTTTTAATTTTTTTTTCATTACAGTTCTTAAATACCTTGAGTGTACTGCCTATTTTTTTCACTCTTCAAAACCAAACTAACTATTTTACCATGACATCACTGAAGTAGAAAACCGCAAGAAATATTTCAATTTTAAATGGTCATTTTTATTACTTTTGAAATATAACAAAAATGCTCTTCATCTGATGCCTGCTATGAGACACAAAGCAGGTCTCCAAAATCAACCTATGTTATTTTTTTCTTTGATGTTATCTTAACAAGCACATTGCATCAAGTCATCCTCTGACACTGTGAATGCATTAATTACAAACTATACTAATTTCCAGCTTTTCTGCATATTCTTTATTTATTTTTCTTATCATCCAAGAATCTTTGGCAGATATAAGGGGAAGGAAAATATAGTATTTCCTGTATAAACATGTTTAATTTATTTTTTGATATAGCAGGTGAAAATGAGGTGTCCACTTGAGAAGATCAAGGTTCAGTGCAAGATTGAGTTTTCAGTAGACTAAACATCATTTCCCTCTAGACTACAGAGAGAGACACAAAAATATAGCAAGTTTAGCCATGTCAGAATTATTTCTCAGACAGGTAGAAAACCCTAATCTTATCTGGATCAAGAGACTCAGATGAACCCAAGGCCTTATTTCCTGCCTTAGGTTTATCCAGTCTCAAATGCAAAACGGGACTGATGCTCATTCTATCATTTAGTATGAGAGATTTTGAGGCCTATTCCTTCTAGGAAAAAAGAAACGAAAGCATCCCCACTGTAATTTCTTTTTTGCCATCACAACTATATGTGAAAATGTACTTTTTCATATTACTGTGATACCCTTCTGTGTTGCTTAGTTAAGTCCTGGCCAATGTACCAGCATTCAAACACTGCTGTTACTAAGAATGATATTGAAAATGTGATGAAACTATATGAAGTTGCACAAAGTAGCATATGTTTTTCACTGTGTAAGTGTATTACAGACTTCATTTTAAAGGTATCAATGAAAAATATGACTGGAAATTTCAGGGTAGAAAATACTGGACACATTGTGCACCAATTTATTCTTTTTATTTCATTATTCTTGTGAGAGATAGGACTCAAATTAGTCACTGAACAATGTGTTGGACACATCTGGAACCTCCATGACAGACAACTTTCCAAATAGTTTCACTTTTTGTTTTGAGATAGTTATGGTAAGCAAAGTGCCTTGAATGTTCTAAAATGTGTCCTCCATAAAAATAGAAAGTGTCAAGTAAGAAATCAGGATCCTATTAAACACTGGTTTCAAGGGAATTTTTCTATGAGGACATTTATTTTACGGACTGTTGTGGTTTTTTTTACATTTATGATTTTAAGCTTTCTTTGTAAGTTTTTGATTACTTCACACAAGTAATTTCCTATTACATTCTTCAATTACGAAAACGGAACTTTTTTCTGGATTTCTAGGAAATCAAAAAACCTGTGTATCTGTCCACTAATGCTTTTCTTTTGTCATCCTCTCACAAACAACAGCACTTTCATCACGACTTGAACAGACAACTCATACTTTCATCAAGCAGCAGCACTGCTCCTTCCCTTCAGTCTGGGACTTGTCCATCTGACACAGCTGGGCAAGGTGGAAAGAACATGTAGGCCATTTTATAGTCAAAAGTTTGCAGGTAGTAAGTAAAACTTTTTCATTACCCCAAAAATGGAACTAAAGAACATTTGTCTGCCATTACTTTGATTACTTTGCTTATTCTACTCCAACTTGCCAAATAATGCATTTCAATGCATTTAAAATTCCTTTAATGAAACCTCTCTCTCACCTCTAAAGATAAGTGCCTTTTAGACTGTAAGCTCTTCAGGGCAGGGACTAGGTAATTTTATTGTGTATGATTGTGGGGCTTTTTACACCATGAGCCCTCCTTGAAAATTGACTTTAATCAGCAATAATAATACTGCACAAGTTCTTAAAATTTAGCTTTACTGGAAAGTTTCCACTGCAAGGAAAATGACAAATGAAACTTACTCTGATGAATAGCAGCAACACAGAAAAGCATCAGAATAATTATAATGGCTAAGTTCTGCTGGCTGCTGTGTAATGTAATGAAGTCAGTGCCTGCTGTGGCCAGATAAATCAAGAATTGCTTTATAGTTTGCAGCTGGACTTTTTAGTCAGATTACTCACAACAGTGCTGCTCCCATTATGGCCATTATGAACAGCACATTCGAAAAATAAGTAAATACACAATATGCTAATGTAATTTTGTGATGATTTAGTAGCAGCATGCAAAATGTGCCCAGTTGCTGCTGGGGTAGGCAGAGGAAATCTTACTGTTTGCCAGAACACAATGATATATCAATCTTTATACTTCAGTTACCCAAGGTCAACATAAGAACCTTATCAGATTTTTCTTTTCTCCTTCTGTGATCTTTGGGATCAATACCCAGGGGTAGAAAACATTTGATGGTGTTTATAGTGCAAGTGAAACGATGCTTTAAGTGCAGTAGGAAGACTTTAATCATTTTACCGCACCCAGAGGCTTTCAGCATATTTAGAATAAGTAAACCCTTTCTACAGATTACTCAGGGCACAGTTTCTCTAAGGTGAATGTCCTATGACTGTGTAAATACACCAGCCACTTGCAGGTAAATTTTGTGAGAGGGCTACAAGTCTAAATTATATGGAATTCCTACAGATTTTGTGCCACTGTAGTTGAACACCAACATTTTCAATGCATGCAGTAAAAAAATAGTTTATTACCAAACAGGCAGCAGTCAGACAGCCAGGCAGCACCTGCTTCTTTCTCTTATGTTGGTACAGGCATACCTTCAAACCATTCAGATCATATATTTCCATTTGTTCAAAAAGAGAATATAAAAAAAATATTTTGTGTTTTCTCAGGTTTTAAAAAGAGATACTTTTTTGACATCTAAGCCAGATCCAAAGGTCCGTTGTACCAAACACTGTATGGCATGTTGTTACTAATCCTGTGTAAATTTACATAAAGCTAATTTCATTAACACAGTTTGTATATAGATACTTGTGCTGAGTTCTGTAAAAGGATAGAGGCCTGAACTCTTGTTACTTCTTACCTAGGATCTAAAGAGAAAATGCTGGATAGTGTATAAACCACTGTTAGTTCTAACAGTAGCATTGTTACTTGTTTCAGTTTTCTTTTACCTAGATACAGAATGAGAACTGGTTCTCTTCCTGAGTTCACCTTTGCTGGAACAGGATCTCTATTCTAATATTACTTTTTAAAAATTAACAAACTTGAGTAGTCCTAAACCACTTTCAAACTATATTCTTTCCTCAGATACATGTAAGAGCCCATACTTACAAGCACTGTCCCTATTGGAAAGAGTCAATGTTTTGATGAAGAAAGAAGAGAGCATTGACTGGGAAAATTCAACCAAAGATATGCTTATGCTTGTGCCAATTATTCTTACAAGCTGAAAAAGCATTCTGAGAGGCTGGCTTCCTTTTGTTGAAGCTCTCACGGCTTCTCTTTCTGCTGAATTTGAGTTTCATTTAGTATCTAGGTTTAGGAAAATGGTGGTTTACATAGATATCCTTTCTTGATCTTCAGGAGGTGTTTTTCTTGCTGCATTCCTGAACTGCTGCTGCATTTCATGTGCTCTTTCTCTGCAACCATTTCTTCTGGATCAGGTGATTCATACTCCTCTCTCTGACTGTAAAGTTTAAATCTGACCTCCATGAGGCTTACTTGGTGAAAGTGAATTTGTCTTTCAGGTGCTGAATAAAAACACATCAGTACTTCCTATCTCCAGAGTTCATCAAGATCTGTCATTGATATGTGAATTTTTATCAGCAACAGTCCAGTTCTGAATGCTGTCTATATTTCGACAGGGTCAAGCTGATTTTTAGATCCAGAGTTGGAAGTAGGTCAGTGAGGCAGTAAGAATTAGCAGAAGCTGAAAGGTGTCAACAGAAGGTGGCAGGATATATGGGGTACTGCAGAGGTTTCAGGGACCATTATCAGTCAGTAGAAGTAGAGGGCCTATTCTGAATAAACAGAGGAACTGTTTCTGTTAATGGGAATAGCTGCCATTTTCATCGAGACCAGCAAAGTGCTGACGAAAAAGGTTTGTCCAAGGACCTGAGAAATGGGCACTTAGGAAATAAAAGGCTAAGAATTCAGTGCTATGTCTAGCTTCCTAGAAAACAGCTTTTGTTATGTGTGAAGTTTGTTTGGAGAGAATTTTCCCAGAGAAATGGTGAAACGTGCCAAATAACACTACTTTCTGCAATGTGTTTGAATTTGCTATCTTTGACTTTGTCTCCGCAATTTACATTGCATCTCCATAATGTACAACAATAAACAGATGACAAAGTTCTTGTCTGCCTATAAAATTCTGAAAATAATAGCTCAAAACAACTGCATTTCAAACACACCTGAGAAGAAAATGACAGAACTCGCATTCCACAGATGTTACTCCTGCCTTTAATGCACTACTGCTCAGATGCAGAAGCGATGAGCGCCATATAAAACCTTGCAGAGAATGCAGTTAGGATATTCTCAAGTGGAGTGCAATCCCATTCAGAAATGCAAAACAAAACCCGTGCTCCATTTAACCTCCAGTAAAAGCCTTAGAATACAACTGAAGTGGAGCTTGAATGAAATACATGAAAGTCTTTTGGCTCTCTGTAGCAGACTGAATTTTACCCATGGTGATTCAATGACAGGCCTAGCCTATTGTCATTCATAGTGAAGTGACTAATGATTTCTTCATAACAGTTCCACTTGTAAATTGAAGTGCCTCTCACTCACAAAGATAAATAGCAAATCATCATCAGTCATGTATTTCCACATAAAGAATATACATTTTAACTTGGCTATATTCTTTATTTTATGGTTGTGAAGAAAAGCTATCTTACACACAATAGTGCCATGACTGCTTGATATATTTTCATTTATTGTGATGTTGATCTTCATTGCTTTTTACTCCAGCTACTACTGAAAAAAAATTTAAAAAAAGCAAAAAACCAAAAAAACCCCCCCAAAAATACGAAGACAGGGAAAACCTTGAAAATAAAGCATCTATACTTCTGGTGATTTTGACAACCTTGACAAATCACAATGAGAAAAGATATATTAAACTGTCATGCTGAAGTTTGCCCAAGGAATAAGGAAGAAAATTCAGCAGGGAATAAGACTGGTTTTTTTTCTCTTTCACTTGTTTTCATAAAACCAACCAAAATATTGAGGACAATATACAAAAATAAGTATTCAAAAGTACTTTCTCAATGATCTTTTACATGTGACTATATCCTGTCCTGGATTTTTGGACCTATTTTTATACTTTTGGTTCTGGCTAATGAAACAGTCAGTAACACAAATCAGAAAGCTTTAAAAGACCAATTAAACCTTGAATTGTTTTACCATTTTCAGTAACATAATCATACCAAATAACTGGAAATAGGTTGATTTAAAAAAAAAGTGGAGGAAAACAATGGAAATACCTAAATGGTGAAGCTCTTCTCAGACCTGTCAGGGTCTTGTAACAAACATTTTGAATATCTGTTCCTCATTTTAAGCATCAAAATGTATCTTTTTGACTCTGTAGGCATAACTAAAATCTATCAAAACAGCTAAAGATATTAAAGTTCTATTAAATTTTCAAAAGGACCATATCATGAAGAACAGCATATATTTGAATCTAAACAAATACTGTATACAAGATTGTTATAGGGACGCTGCCTATGACATGTTTTGCTTCAGCAACAATTTTGATCGTGGCTATGGCCTATCTTACTTTCTACTCAAAGATCTAAAGAGCTGTTCTTCATATTTATCTTTGCTTCAATTTTTATGTATTTCTATTCCCATATTACTTTTATTTTTTAATTATTATTGTTATTCCTACTATTAAAATTAATAAATTAGAAATCAAGAGTGAGGGTTGGACTGCAACTCTTATTAATTAGTTTTTTTCATGTAGAGGGTATTCAGCACTCATTTCAGTTGCCCATACAGAAATATACGTGGGTTTAAACACCCCTGGGTAACTTGCCTGCGCTTCAAGCCCTGTTAAATGAGCAAACAATGCCTGGTAGGCCCTACTTGGTACCTAGAAGGTTTGTGTCAGATAATGCCTGCCATCTTAAATGAAAGCAGATGGCTGGGTGTAGACAATGAAACCCCACCTCTAAATCCATATGAGCTTAACTTTCTACAAAATGATAGTGCAAGATAGTCTTCAACAACTCCCTAAAATAAAAAAAAAAACCAAAACAAACCTGCTCTTTGCACAGACTGTGGAAAGAGACAAAAAATATCCAGAGAGCTGTAAATCAGATGTGGTCCATAACCACTTAAGACCTCTACAGCTTTTAAATACTTCACTAGTTATAATTTCAGCAGTGGGTCAAAGGATGTCCTCATTAATTATATCTTGGCTGTTGACAAGCTATACCAAAATTTCAATAGTGTTCTGCCTTTTCTGCTTCCTTTATTTTTTAATGTCCATAAATATAAAACCTCTCTTGATATGAAAAAAATTACTCCTTGCATTTCTTCTTTGTATCATTATATACAAGCAATGAAAGTTAATAGTCATAGTTAAAAGTCATCGGCAACTGATAAATTTTGCTCACAAAATAGATAGAACTTTAAGCAATTTATGATAATTTTTGGATGAACATAAATTACTGCAGTCTCCTCACTACCAATACCTTGCCACATGAACTCAATACAAATATATTCTGCTTTTTGTTCTGTTTTTTCACAAAACACTTTAAAAGCACACTTTAAAGAAACCCTGTAGTTTCAAGTTCCAAAAAGTGAAAATGGGCCTGAGATAGAGGAACCAATATTAGTGTTGGTACTGTTTCTGGCATACAAATGTGTGAGATAGGTATGTAGATATATATACATATATAGATATATTTATATATATATATAAATTTTTTTCCACCTTTATAGGAAGGCCTCGAAAATAGAAAAAATATAAGGAGCAAACTAATTTTTGTAGTCTTGCAATCACCTTCCTCTGCATGAACTAATGTCATCATACAAGACAGGCTCTGTTTAGCAATTAATCTCTTTAACCTGTAAATTTCTTGAGTTCCACAAGAAGATGGAAACATCTTCTTTCCCAACTTTTGCTCTAGCTTATCCTTAGTTCTTAAGATAGTTTTATCCCAGAATTTGAGCAATAAAATCAAAGCACATTTAAAAGAAAGCTACATCAGGCTCTTCCTTCCTTGATTTCTTGACCTTGCACATAAGGAGTGTTCTTTGAGGCATTTATTATTCATGGAAGAAAATATGGATAAAAATATTTCAGTAGTGCCAGTATGTGGCCAGTAGTTCCAAGGATAAATATAAGAATCATGAAGACAATAATACAGGTTTCTAAGAAACAACCATGATTGTTTCACTGTGAGATATACAGAAATAATTTTCTATTGAAATAATTAATTTTGTGACCAATTGTCCTGGTTTGAGACAAATTTGGAGGAATGTCCAAAAATGAATGTCCTCTGGTAGAAGGCAGGTTACAGCCACTCCTCCCCTAACCAGGTTTGGAAAGAATTTTTCACTTTTTCATTTTCCTCTGAGGAAAAATTCTTTCTGAACCTGGTGGTGGAGTGGTGGCTATAAACCTGCGTTTTATCAGAGGATGTTCATTTTTGGACGTTCCTCCAAATTTGTCTCAAACCGGAACACCAACACAAGAGGTAAACTCAAAACACCATAGCAAAAGAACAAAAAAAAATGTAAACAGGCCCTCTCTTTTAAATTGAAGAATAAAACTATTTCTACATCAAGGACAAAACCATTTTAAGTGTATTTTTTGCAGTTACTACAGATTAGCAGACACGGTGGCAATGACTGATACACTTTCACCTTAGTGTCAGTAGTTGCTTTTCTTCTTGTTTTACATTCATTATATTTTTCTTATTCCAGGTACCTACTGAAACATTGGAGTAACTGCATACTCATGGCTTGCATCTGACATAGATGCAGTGTGCTGATGGGAGCTAAAAACCTATTTCTTGTCTTTTTCTGTGAATATTTTGATGATGGTTTAAAAAAAAAATACTTTGGTCAATATGCTTAAAAGTTTACAGCAGATCATAAGAGCAGAGAATCTCAATGCTTTAGCAATTCTGGTGACAGCTACATTGTCAACTGTGTGTAGTTGCAATCATGATATTACAACACTTTTGACATACATAAAATATGGTGAGAGATTTTTGTGTGAAGTAATAAACGCTGAAAAATTTTGTGAGTTTTTGTGAGTTTTGCGAGTTTCAGACTGCACTGTGGGTGAGGTGCATTGCTAAATATCCTTGGTTAGCTGTCTAACAGGTCTTATGAATCCCCATCACCTGGCAATGCCAAGGGCTACGTCTGTGGAAACACTCCTAGAACCATAGAATATCCAAGTTGGAAAGGACCCACCAGTATCATCAAGTCCAACTCCTGGCCCTGCAGAGGACACCCCAAGAATCACACCATGTCCCTGAGAGCATTGTCCAAACACTTCTTGAGCGCAGGCAGGCTTGGTGCTGTGACCACTTCCCTGGGGAGTGGTCTCTCAGAAACCTATATCTTTGCTATTAAGTCTGCCTATTTATGACAGATGAAAACCTTAGCAAATCCCACAAATTAGCTATAATCTCTCTCTAGACTACTTATGGGTCACTTTAGCTCTTGGGCTATAATAAGAAATAAGAAATCTGGGGGTTTTTTTTCCCTTAGAGTAATACTCATTATAATGAGATGAGCTGAGCATGCATAATGGAAAAAAAGATTCAAAATGGTCTTTTATTTTCCCGAAAAGTGGCTAATCACTAGTTGCAGTTGTGTAACTGCTTGGTTTTGGTTTTTCCAGTTCCTGTAAGTAATTTATTAATAATTTAAATATATTTTGGAGCAGACATGAGAGATAATATAGAAATATAAAGCTGTAATTAGATCGGTCCCTTTACTAATAAATATTTGTCTTAGATAATTATTACACTGAAGTGGTTTCATTTCTGCTAATGATTAGAGAATTGGTGGCATTTTTCTGTCCTTTCAAATTTATTGCAACTCATACGTAAATGCACTGAAAAAAAAAACTCTCGCTCAGTTTGTTCGCTGAAGTTGAAAAACTAATCACAATCAAAAAAACAAAAATTGTTTTGTACTAACTAAAACATCAAACTTCAGGGTCATATCTTCTCAGAAAGTGAGAAATCAGACACAGCACAGTGTTAGGTGTTTAGAAACAATAATATTCTGATTAAATAATAATGTTCATTAAGAGGCTTGCTTGGACGAGCAACCAGACTGACTTTTAATGTCCCCAATGCATCGTAACAGAGCCTCTTTTCCTCTGCCATAGGACTCCATAAGATCACCTCTTCTATTAGAAAGGAGTTTTTCTCAGTGTCACTTCCTAACAGAATGTTGACAGACTGTAAATTATAAAAGATAGTTTATGATCACCCACATAAATTACTATACAGAAGATTTATTACTTAACATAATTTCACTCATTAGGCAGAGGAACGCTTTCAGTATGCAAAGTTAAAAAAAAAAAAAAAGTGTAATTTATTATGTTAGATGTTACCATAGCAGAAAATTTGTCATATGTGTGTAATAATAGGGAAACATAAAATGGTAATCAAAACATTTATGTAATATGAAATCATCCAATGCAGTAAAACTAAGTATTCAAACATATTTCCTGGTTAAGTCTTTTAGTGATTTATACTGTTAAATGGATTAAAGATATTCAATGTGTAGGTAGTCAATATAATCCATATTTGAAGTATTAATATATTATTTTATTTTTTAACTGCAAACTATAAAAATTATAATAAAACTAAAATACATTATTTTAGTTTTGCAACTGTGGCAATTTCAAATTTATCACCAAAAAAAGTTATAGTCAATAACTATATATACAGGTATTGCTTGTATTACATAAAAATATACACAGAAAGAATGAAAACAGAAAAAGGAAAAAAACAAGCCCATGATAATTTGGAAAGTTAATTTTATGCTGCTGATCAAAAATACATATCTTTAAAAATGTCTGCCAAAAACACAGTAGTGTTTGTATCTTGCTGATGTTGAACCTTTTTCTACTTAATGAAATTTTGATCCTCTCTGTATTATATTTACTTACTATTTTGTTATATTTATCACTTATACTTGCTAACTATTTCCTGTTCACTGAAATCCTTTCCCCCTCACGTTAGGCCAAGTGTTCAATAACATCATATTTTCTTACTAATTTTTATGGATGTTCTTCTCTGGAACAGTTATTATTTATTAATTTATGAAGTAGCCAAAGCAGAGACCTGGTGCAACTTTAAAGTAATGTACAAATATTATAAGTAAGTTGTTAAAATATTTACTTTAAACCCAGGCACAGATGTACTGAAAAAATGTAATGGAAGAAGTGCACAATCATTTTGTAGCATGTTAACAATGTTAATAACATAATTATTACTTAAGAATGTATTAATATTTTATAAGATATTTAAGCACAGCGAGAGAAATATAGTGCATAGTCACAACGATGCAAGTGGAGACTTGTGATATAGCTGTACAAATAAGAATACAGAAAAATGTGCAAGTAGTAATGTCTGTCAGATCGGAGTGAAAGTTGTAGAAGAGCCAGGAGAGATGGCTGTTGGAACTAGAACTGGCAAGGTACCTGGTGAAATCAGGATGAGTCTTCCCCATAAAAACATCAAACATGTCAGGCTGTACGAGATCACCACCCCTTATTCTGGGGAGAGAGATGAGGAGCATGAACCACTGCTGATGGTTAGGGACAATCAGGAGTGAAAGAAAGGGACCACACGATTCCAGCTTCCCTCATCAAATTGCTCTTAAGTCTTGCCACCAGGACCTCAGCAGCTAATGACCATCATGGACCATAGACATCGTTGTTGACTGCACAGGATGAATGCAAGAAAGGCAGAAAAAGAAGGGTGTCTAAGGAAGATACAAGGATGCCCCTCATATTGCAAGTGGACAACTTCCCATTTGAGATTGCAATCATGAGCTTTATACTTTCATACATGAGATCTATTACTTTATGACTCTCTCATTAAGCTTGGCAATAAATCAAGCTGTTTTATTACTGTAATGGGCTGAGATCCCTTTTATTATTACTGTCTGTATAACTTACAGTTTAGCATCTGATTCAAGTTCCTCACATTGCAACAGATTTTGAAGAAATGTGTTAGGGGGCACAGGACTCTATCCTAGTGAACATAGAGTCACTGATTTCTGTAACAGACCACAGAAAAAAAACCAGATATAACAGATCTCAGGATTTTTCATGGTCTTCCTAGATTTTTATTGGCCTGTCTTTAGCTGTGATTTAGTTTATATAATCATCACAGAAGCTATCAAACAACATGTTGACTATTACCCAATCTGCTTAAGAGTCTACCTGGCTTTATACACCAGTTAATGCTTACTGAGACACAGTGGTGCTGAGTTGATCATGGTAGGCAATTCAGCTCCACACAGTCTCTTGCTCATTCCCTGTTGCATATAGATAAAGCCTTATAAAATGAAGGTCTTGTTGCCTTTGCAAAACCATGGCTCAGGCCTGTTACTGCGGCTAAGTAGAGAAGGACTGTGGGAAAGAGACGTGTGGGAGCTGACAGCTGGCCTGAAGGCCTCACAGGCATTGACCTTGACACAATCAGTTTGTACCCTTGAGAATTGTAACATCAACAGAAGGAAGAAGCAAAACAACAGAAAGAGGATGTAGCAACTGCAAAAGGCAGGGTGTTTACTGGCTGATATTTAGCAAGAATGTGTGCAAGCTATCGGCAACCAATAATATTGTATTGTAGTAAGCTAGTACCAAATGAACATGTGGCACAAATGCTAAGAAATTGTATAAAAGAAGCTGTGTAGTAATAAAGGGGCTTTTTTTTGCATTTGCCTGGGGCAGAGTGTGTGTGCATGTGGTGTTGGTCTCAACAGCGACAATTCCCCACAGAGGGTTGGGGAGAGAATCGGAAGAGTAAAAGTGAAAACTCATGGGTTGAGATAAAGGCAGTTTTATAGGGAGACAAAAAGTTGCTTGTTCAAGCAAAGAAAAATAAGAAATTCATTCACTACTGTTCAATTCTTTTTCATTAAACGAGCCATCTTCAGAATCAGAATGAAGTGTAGCAGAATATGCACCTCATATGACAGCAAGAGCCTTGAAAACACAAACAGAACACAACAGGCCTCAAGTATCTAAGTAGTTAAAACCAGTAATTTGCTATTCATTAAAGTAGTATAACCTTGGTGCCTATTAAAGCCAGTATTACAGGCATAAAGGGATTAAACCCCAGGTTTCCAAAACATGTAAAAGACATGGTACTTTGTAAATTAGAATGCAAGATGGTATGAGATAGTAGTGAAGAACAAGCTGTAGAGTAGATTAGCAAGCATATAAAAATAACTCCTAGGTGATCTATGATATAAGATGAAATACTGCCATGACAATCCTTTGTCTCCTGGGGAACGATGCTAATGACTAACCATAATCCATCCTTCCTTCCTTCCTTCCTTCTTTCCTTCCTTCCTTCCGAATTCCGAATTCCGAATTCCTTCCGAATTCCTTCCTTCCTTCCTTCCTTCCGAATTCCTTCCTTCCGAATTCCTTCCTTCCTTCCTTCCTTCCTCTCTTCCTCTCTTTCTTTCTTTCTTTCTCTCTCATTCATCAATTACAGAATCTAGAATGGCACACTGAAAAGATGAGTCTATCACCACAGGAAATGTAAACACTAAAAATTTTATGAGTAGAACTTTTATTGTCTATAATTTGAACTAGTTCTTAAAATGAGTGTAATTGGATTAAGATAAATTCTTTGTTCAGATGAGCAAGATTTAAATTCAACTAAAAAGAAATAAATCACACAAAACCTCAGAAGTTGCACTGTAACAAGATGACGGAGAGTTTTGGTAACCTACTCTATAACAAGGACACAGCTTGCTCATCAAAAGGGGAAAATGCTTGCTATATTAAAAAATGAATGGAAATGGCCACTCTGCCTTCTGCTTTGCAAAGATTTTTTCTCAGTGTAGGAAGGGGAAAGATGAAGTCTGAAGGACTCCTACAGAAAGATGATGATCTTTGGTGAGGAAAAGACTATTTTACCTGTATTAAGTGTTTTGACAGCATCAGCTGGTCTATTAATTTGTCAGAATTCAGGAATTAATTTCTGGGTTCCAGATTTACACTTCTAGATTTTTATTTTATATTACAGAATGTGAAAAAAAATTAGATAGAGTAAATCTCTTTCATCACTGTCCAAGGTTAAGAGCCGTAGGTTTTTGAGTTCCTATCATTGTCAAGGGAAATACAGAGCTCCATTCAGTTGGCTATGGACAAGCGTTTATTATCAATATAAATGTCTTACAGTATTCAAGACATCTTCAGTGGGCTAGAAAAAGTGACACAGGAGATACAGGCAAATTGGGCCCTTCTGGACCAGCAAATATGGTGAGGAAGAATATGATGGGGTATCTTAAGTAATACTAAATATATATCATTTAGGCAACTAAATCTTTCCCATCTGAGACTAGAGGGTCATTCAGCTCCTCTAGGAGTAAATGCCTACATAGGATCAGCTGAACAGCTTCTCAAACTTTACTGACTGTGATGCTTAGACCTCTGGCTTAGACAGCAAACAGATGTAAACATCCAGGTAAAGATATCCTAAGCGGTTGATTGGTTGTAGGGTTTTGTTTGGTTTAGTTTTGTGGTTTCTGTGGTTTTTACTTGTTAAAGTTTTAACTGATTGGAACTTACTATAGAATGCAATTAAGTATAACTCATTTGTTTGCCTTCTCAACTCTTTCTTCCACAGGTCTAAGAGGATAAAGTAGCTATTTATATTAAAAGCTAGTGTAGTTTTGAAACATCTTAGACAGCAGAAATATTGATCAAAGAATTCTGGTTTTACACAGTTTGTTTGAAAACAGCACAACTTAAGTATTCTTTAATAATCAGTCTGCAACACTCCTAAACTGCGGATACCAATGAAGTGAAAAAGATCAGGTTCTAGTCTATTATTTAACATAATTGAAGACTGGCATACCTAACAAACTTTTGATAGTAACCAGCTGTTTAGTTAGGTAATCATGCACCGATGTCTAAATGAAATTTTTATTTCACATAATTTTTCTGCTATATAAATTTATCATATTCTAGAAGTATGTAAAATATTGCTGGAGTCTCATCAGTCACCCTAGAAATCTGACCTCTCATTCTAGAGAAGCTGCAGACCATATAGAGGAAGCTTACCAGATAAAATAGCAGGAAGGTGGTCTCTTTAAAATTCAGGGGAAATTGAACATGCTCAAAAGATAGCCTATCAAATTTAAAGGGGAAGGATATGAAAGGCTGGGAAACCCCATCTCCTCCTCTAACAAACTGGGTGCAATTACTAATAAACCCCCAAAACAGGCTACTGAAACTAGGACTGGGATTAGGACAGAGAAACCACTTATTATACACACTTTGAAGAACTGCCTGTACCTCTGTTAACTTCTTATAAATCATTATCACCGAGCACAGCAAAATAGAAATCCGAATTCATGGCCCTGCTCAGCAAAAGTTATGTATCAGGGACAAGATCAGAGCAAGCTGTGGATAGGCAAACAGGCCTAGGGACCAGAAAGACATCAGTACCTCAAGCCAGATAGACAGTATGAACTCAACCAACATGGTGACTACTTTACCCCAATACAAAGTAATTAAAACCAAACCAAAATGTAATTAGTACAGGTGTTTTTTCACTTTCTTCTGGGCCATGTGCTGGGTGCCACTAATTATTTGTCCCAGTTTGAGACAAATTTGGAGGAACATCCAAAATTAATGTTCTCTGATAGAAGGCAGGTTTCAGCCGCCCCTCCCCCACCAGGTTTGGAAAGAATTTTCCTCGGAGGAAAGTAACAGGAAAAAAACCTATTTATTTAACAGACAAAATGCACAATGGGAAAAGAATAATGCTAAATAATAAAACCTCTCTCTGTGGAGAGAACCTGGTGAATTCTCAGAGTCCTTTCTTTGGGTGTGGTCTCTCTCCTCTTTGGAGCTGGGTCGTCCTGGGCCCCCTCTGGGCCTCAGTGGAAAGCTCTCCCAGTGAGTTCTGCTGTTCTGAACAGTTCCCGAAGAGAAGAAGAAGAAACCGAAGTCCCAGGGAAAAAAAAGTTTAAATCTCCATGTCTCTGTAGAAACGGACCCAAAAGCTGGCTGAAAAGCAGGAAAGGATGCTTCCTCCACTCTTGCTGCTGCAGAAGCATGCAGAGGAGTAGAGTGACCTTGGAGAATAAATTGCTTTGAAAAGTTCATCTGGCCTTTTTTTCTTTCTCTCACACATGGTTTTAAAGACACAGAAAGACACAGGAATCATGTCTGGGCTTAGAGCGGCAATAGGGGATACACATCATAAAGTCACCCCAAAACGAGTGGGATCCTTGTAAACAATCTGTGTAAACAAGTCCTTTGAAACTCACCTGCTGAAAACCTTTTCTCTGCATTTATTTTTTAGACTCCTTAGTCTTTGTTACTCTGTGAGAAAGCGTGTGAATAAGAAAGAAATCATAACACTGTGCTGCTGGCCTATCTAGAACTCTACTAAAAAGAGTTGATGGAAGTTTATACAGAACCGCATTCAGAATTCTTGCGTGATGTCAAGTCATACTGAGTTATGTTGGCAGTGCCATATATTATTACATCATGGCTTTGTACGATCATAATTCGCATAGCATGAAATAATGTGCATATGTGGTCAAAAAACCCAAAATGTTTTCTCACATGCCAATCCTCCTTTAGTGCTAACACAATCTCTACACAGGTTTTTCCCATTCTTACCTTTTTGTTTTCTTTTCAGAGATTATTGGGTATTTTTATGTTTCTGTGTACCATAGGAAAGACTGAATTGCTCAAATGATTGAAGCAAATTTTTTAGAAAGATTGATATTCAAGTCCTCTACCTGGGCACAAATTTCATAAAATCTCAGCTGAATTCTGAAGTAAAAGTTCCACAGAATGTTATAATGTTGTCAATTCCTTAATACTCTTTGGACAACCACTATATAAAGAAGGTAACAAAGCACTGACTGAGTCCCATATCTGTATTCCTCTGGATGGAAATGATAAAGTGAGACGTAATCTATTAAGGAATAAAACCAAAGGAAAAAAAAAATCCACAAAATGCAGCTCATGTCAATTCATAATATACCTGGATAGGTGCTGTGTGAAACTCATAATAATATTACTAGTAGTATTATGACTACTGCTAATGATGTAGATCAAGGTAAAAGTTGATGATATTTCTTGGGAACTTCTTGCTACTATGATACTTCCTGATGAAAAGCAAGCCAAAAACTATGTAATTATATCCTGGATGGTAGTTATGCAGCTTCTAGAAAAAAATTTTAAATTGTCAAGGCTTCATCTGACCAAAGGTTCAAAGGATCTTTCATATTCTGGAAATACTAGTCAAGTTTTGGGTTTTGCACATTAATATTTCAGGAGTGGAAGGTGGGGATGTAGTATGAAGAAGATGAAATTGAATGAGTAATATTTTTGTTCTCAGAATTTCATCCTGCTCTTTCTGTTACACCACAGTGCACTTTAATAAGACAAGTAACATGAGCTGCTGATGGGAGTTGCTCTCCCAGATATTTTTTGAGAGAAGTGTATCTGGGTTGAATAAAGTGTTTTTTCATGTGTAGATCAATCAAAAACAAATATTCCTGCTGCAGCTTTGAGAAAGATAAAGCAGAAAAAAAATATAAAGAATTCATAGCACACTTTTTGTTTGAGAAAACTTTGATAGACCTGAAACTATGAATCCAACTCAACTGTGCATGAAAAATATTTAAAATCTTCCTTAAATTAATTTTCTATCTCAAAAGATATGAAACAATTTAAAACTTACATTATTTACTTCAAACTGAAAGTATTCTTTAACATATTCTCTGAGTTATAACTAATACGTAATATCCATAGTTCAAGCCAGAAATAAGATAAAAGAAAGGTATTATATTTTAAACAAGAAAAATAATCTTCAAAGTCAGAGAGAGAAAATATTTATCGAGCAGTTCTACCTACACTGGTAGCAGATTAATAGAAATGATGGATCACAAAGATAGAATTAAAAAAAAAGAATTTAAAAAATGTAAACCATCCCAATTAATTGAGATTCAGATATGTTAAACAAAATTACAGGTCCCATCTTTCCTAGAGTTCTGCTGTAAGTATGGGAGACTGCTATGAGGTCTCCTGGAGCCTTCTCTCCTCTAGGCTAAAAAACACCACCTGTCTTGAGCTGTGGCTTTACCTTTGCTCCCAGACCCAGGTGCACTGGATAATGCAGGAGGAGAGGAAAGTCCAGTGCGTGCCTCAAGGTGATTTGATTTTGTGTGGAAATAGCCAATAAATTAAACTGCATTAAGTTAATAACTGTCTAACACTGTGTATCACCAGTTCTGTGGTGGCTACATGTGCATCACTTCACTGGGTACCTTATAGCATCCATCTTAACCACAGGCGTTCTGCGAATCTGAGCCTGCCTTCCCTCTGATCGTCACACTCACACCAATAAAGAATGAACTGGGATAAAACTGGATGAGAACAGCAATACTGGAATCAGAACTGACTCAAATGTGCAACATGCAACAATCCAACGCCTCACGCCATCTTTCCTGCTTGAAAGACTGTTACCATGGATGAAAGCCAAAGTCATGGATTAAATGGCAGGAAGGGGAGTCTGTCATCAGTCAGTGGATGGTGAGAAATTGCATTATGAATCACCTGTTTTTCCCTTTTTAGTATCATTTTTATTATCATTTTTAGTACCAATCTTATTATAATTTATGGTATTTTACTTTATTTTCAATTATTAAACTCTTATTTTATCAACATGCAAGTTTTACTTATTCTCCTTCCCATTCCACCAGGGGGAAGAGGGAGACAGGGAGGTTGAATGAGTGGCTGCGTGGAGCTTAATTTCCAGGTGGGCTTAAACCACGCAGACTGTCAAATCCATGTCTCTCTAATTTAGAGACAAGGATTTGTGAGGACGGTATCGAATGTTTTACTTCCAGACTGTTTCATTTATAGGAAACTGCCAAAATTCTTTTAAGATTTGGCTGCACTTAATGAGACAAACATAATATGAGAAAGATAATGTCTCCATCTTCAGCCGAATGCTTCTTCTTATTGAGAGCAATGAAATAGCTCGTACTAGAAGCATCTTGGTATAAAATAACTTTCTTTATTTCTCTATATCAATTTCTGAGAAAATTTCTCTGAAAGTATACTTTCATCCTTTGACTTTTTCTTATAAATGGAGTTTTAATAAAGTAGCCACAAACCCGCAATGTTATAAAAATACACATTATAAGAGTGGGAAAAAATATTACTAGCAAAACCATTGTTCAAAATGCTTTTTTTTCTTTTTTCTTTTTTTTTTTTAAATATGACAGAAATGATAGTAAAATTGTTTGGTGATTAATAAACTACTCCCTAATGTCTTTGTTGAAATGAGAAGTGAAAGTAATTTAAGTTGATACCCTCTGCAGACAGTGCTGACAGCTAAAAATTCATTAAGAGAATATAAAAGGAATAACAATTAATGCATTTTTTTTTCATATTTTAGGAGGCTATGAAGAAAGTTGAAAGTATTGATTTACCATTGAGTGAAATTATGCTTGAATTTTTGTAACCTTGTAATTAATTTTTTTCAGTAAACTGTAGATGGATTTGTAGATATGATTTAAATGAAGCTTCATCTATAACTCATTGCGAAACTTCTCTGTAATCTTTTGATCAGTTAAGATATTCTAAAGTCCCCAGTATAGCCACACAGTGTTGGAATTTTTAGCTTTTATGCAAAAAGAGGTCATACTTAGTAGTTGAAATTCATATTGATAGTTCAAAACAAATCATGTGTTTTAATGCAAACTTCTGACATTCTGTATGAAGTCATGTTGTTTTTTGGTAAGAATATGTCATACTGTGTCATGTCACAAACTGTCCTGAATGGTATTACTGTAACAGGCCATGACAAACCAATGAGACATACTAAAAGAAATGAAGTATTTTTAAGACTATTTTGTAATCACCGGAATCGCAAGTATCCAGTTTGAATATTACACTTCAAACAGATTATGTAATTTTAGCTGCATTTTTGCCCGACTATCAAGTTAAATCTCCTTTCTTTATACAGAATTATCCTTCATGTATGTGCAGGTATAGGTGTATAAATACACAGGTATGTATATGAATTTTGGTCTGTGTAACTTGCGATATGCAGCCTTTTGTAGTGAATCTAAGTGTAGTAGCAAGGTGTCCACACTCTGTCACTGCATCAGCGTTAAAACCCACAGCTAATGAGTTAATTCTAATGGGTAGAGTTATATCCATAGCAGAGCTTCTATGTGATGGTGTATCTAGTCCCATGCTTGGAGTACTGTCCTGTGGTCTTCATACCCCATTGTTTCTTTTTAGGGACAAGGACAAAAGGACTTATTTAAAAGCTTCCTTTCACCCACAAGTAAGTGACAGTTACTATACTGTACTACCCTGCAGGGAATATTTTAAAGAGAATGACTGTCATGCTCATGATAACTTATCTAAAAAGGCTGGCCAGGAGTTCTGATCAGCCTGTAACCAGTGTTTCGGTGGTGTTAAGCAGAATTGACATAAGAAAATCTCTTTTTTTAAGATACTTTTTCATGAGCATGCAAGGAAATATTGCTTCAGATAATAAAGGCTATGAAAGACTTAAAAAATTTAAATTCTCTGGAGAGAATACTTCACAAAGGGGAGTTTTTGATCCTCCCAAGTGTCACAATTTCAAACCCTAATAGGAAGCAAATATTTTCTTATAACAATGTCAGAAGCCAGCATATTAGCTATGTCCAAGCCAATTAGTTCTTTCTCAGACAAATCTGCTTTAGATGGAACTATCTGGAAGCCTTGGAGACATGAGAAGCTGTATCTGTACACCTCAGGATCCCTGATTGCCTTTGCTGTTCATGTATTTAGTGTAATGGACATATTCAGTGGAATCCAGTCATTATTTTTAATTGGTTTCCATATAATTTATTTATCAAACTCAAATCTGCTATCATCTTGGCTCTTTTTAATTGATTATAACTACTCTTTTCATAGAAAAGAACAGAATTTCTAAATGTTAGGCACTAACAATTATACAAACTATAGTAAATATTGTTTGGATTGAGTACACGTGCATCAAGCTGATGGATGTCACCCAGTTTAGTGGTGTGGATGAGATTCTAAACTTTAAACAGTAAAGGAAGTGAGGCACTAGAACAGGTTACCCATGGCAGTGGTGGATGCCCCATTCCTTAAAGTGTTCCAGGCCAACACAGGGGGACAGGGGCCTGATTAACTTGGTCTAGCAGAAGGCGTGCCTGCCCATGGCAGGGGGAGTTAGAACTAAATGATCTTTAAGGTCTTCTTCCAACCAAACCATTAAATGCATTATGATTCTATAAATAGACAGTAGTTTAAGTGTACTCATGTAGACTCTGTAGAGTGTTGTTTACTTTTGTTCTCTTTTCAAGTTATAGTCCATATATAATATGTATATGAGATCAGAAATAAATTAAGACCCTAGATTTAAAGTCATAATTTTTCTGTTGGCATATATGCACACAGTGATCTAATAGCTCTTGATCTTGCAGACAGATCTCCAGAAATCTTGACTTTAGCTGGTAAAGAACAGCATTTAGTCAACAAAGATGAATAACTGATAACATTATACTACCATTGGGCAAATGCCTTCTTGGAGATAAACACTGGCTAATATAATACACACCATCTAGGGAATGAAGCACACACTGATTCTTGAGTCAGAAGTTGTCTATGTAAAATTTGTATTTTCATCAGACCAGCATCATGCATTTTGCTTCAGTGCCTATAAGAAGGCCTCAGGGACTTACTAACCTTTATGGGAAAAGTCTTTTATAACTTATTACCTGTTCTGGAGGACTAAGAGGCTTTTTTTAGCTTCCTGTAAAATTTAATAGAGGATAGAAATGCTATAAAATTCTACAGGAGATGTGACAGGAGAAAGACAATTCTCATTCAGTTCCCTAAATATAACTTTTACAGTATACTTTCCCTATATCACAGAATCACAGAATCAATTAGGTTGGAAAAGACCTCTGAGATCATCGAGTCCAACCTATGGCTGAACACAACCTTGTCAACTACACCATGACACTAAATGTCACATACAGGCTTTCCTTAAACCCCTCCAGGGACAGTGATTTCAGCCCCTCTCTGGGCCGCCCATTCCACTTTTAAGTGTAATTTCCAACTCATTGATATTTTTTCCCTTTTCAGTTTTGTTGATTTGAGTTTTATATGGCTGATGTATATGTAATAACTTATATTTTTTCAAATATACAGACAATAATTATATTATGTGCTTCTTAATGCATTAGATTCCTAAAAAAACCCACCAGATATTACTGTAGAAGTTAAGAATAATATGTAAATATTCCACATTTTTTAGATTCAGTCATTTTTGTACATTGATTTCTTCTAAAATTTTTAGAGAAAAATTAAGCTCCCACAGCTGGTTACTGGTACTCACTCTTTTTTTAAGTGCAGTCTTAATAAGCTGATTCTGCACCTTTTTGAGATAATGTTTTAATGGGAAACCCATTTTATTGGAAACCCATAGTTCTAAATTGTTATTAAACAATTCAATTGATTTCAATCCAAACAAGTCAGATGAATGTAACTTGTCAAGTAAAGCCATGGAAAAGCATGTTCATAAGAGAATCCATGTTTTTCTCATGCACACCTGTTGAAGACAAATATTTTCTAGCATAAATTCAAGAGAATTAGGAAAGAAATGGCAGTAGGCTGTTTCTAAAATGTTTTAAGAAGTTTAAACTGAATTTCTTACCATCACAAAAGTTAAAGGTGAAAATATGCATACATTTTGCCATAAATGATCACCAATTATTTTTGTAAATGGCATTTTATATTATAAAAGTATTGTCATTTCATTTAGAATTGGAATTCAGGTTAAATTAAGATATGCATGCTGTGAGGCATACTAGGCTAATCATGTCAAGGTCATTCTGTGTGAAGCTGGAGAATAGGATCTCAAAGGGACTGCATTTGCTTTGGGGCAGGTATTTTCTGTAGTGCAGTCCCTAAGTCTTGCTTCCCTATGCACATTCTCCTTAGACCAAGACTGCATAACCCAGATAGTTATTGATGATGTTGTACTAGGCACTTCAATTTTTTAAAAAATAAACTCAGAATACAAAAGTATCTGTAGTTCTTTGCAGTAGCAGTATGTTTAGGGAATTGTTGATAAGTTCATTGGCCCTGTAGCTCAAGTCTGTCATTAATGATGAAAGACTAGAAAGGGAGCTTTCTGCAGCTTATCTGATAAGCTTGGCAGTAAAGCCTGGAGTTCCTTACCTTAAACAATATGAGGAATACTGGCTCTGCTTTTTAAAAAAAAAATTAATTCATTTTTGAGCAAATTGCCAGCCCTCAAAGATAAAAAAACGAAAACACAAAGAACCAAATTCAGGACAGATATTCAAGCTTGTCCATTTTAATATTAACCAACCTGAGCTGACAGACAAAAATGAGATCAAAGCAAGAGTAGTATCTTAAAGACTGCTTTCAGAGATATTTATTAGGATTAAAGTGTTTGGGTAAGCCAGTATTTTTTATTTTCTTAAAAGCCACTCTACATCTTCAAAAGCTGTGTCCTGACAGTACTTAAGGGGGCTCAAAAGATAGTTGGAGAGAGTCTTATTACAGGTGTCTCTAAAGAGAGGAAAAGGGGCAACAGTTTTATACTGAAAGAGTGTGGATACAATATTGCTGCTAGCAAGAATTTTTCTTGCTTCTTTCCAGTCCGTGCGATACTTTTCTCTGTCATGGACGATATTAGCAGAGTTCTATAAACTATGAACACCTGCAACCTTGCAGAGCTTTGTTTATGGTACAGTAGAAAAATATTTTGACATTGGATGTTTTGGGATTTTAGCCAGTCACCCCAAGGGGTGGCTGATCCTTTGACCAATTAGACTATGAAGAAAAAGGTCTATAAAAGAGTTTGTAAAATAATTAAATAAATCAATCTTGCTGCACAATTCCTGCCTGTTGGATCTCTCCTCTCCTCCCTACCACTGCAGGATACTGTAATAAAAGAGGGTAAACTTAGATTGGGCATAAGGAATACGTTTTTTACAGTGAGGGACATGAGGCACTGGAACAGGTTGCCCAGAGAAGTTGTGGATGCTCCATCCCTGGAAGTGTTCAATGCCAGGTTGGATGGTGCCTAAGCAACCTGATCTAGTGGAAGGTGTCCCTGCCCACAGCAAGGGGGTTGGTACTTGATGATATTTAAGGTCCCTTCCAATGCAAACCATTCTGTGATTATATGTGTCTATTAGCTAATGGTGAGAAAATGTTTTGTTATGTGAAAGATTCTGAGCACAAAGTTCAATAAATAATGTGACTTATACTTTTGTAACTTATACTCCTGATAAGGCCCAACATACTCTATAGTGTACACACACTCCCACTTATTTCACCACTGAGTTGCACAGATACGTGGCTGGAAACTCAGGAGTAACATTACAGCCCACAACACTAAAAGATGAAAGTTCCCATTGTCAGCTAACTTGAGCGGCAGCAGCTATTAAATTCTGTAATTTTGATTTTTCTACTGGTCAAGCAAAATTGAAATACAATAATCAAAGTTTAATTACAAAAGGAGATATTCCCAAAATGTATTAAGTCTGAGAATACAGATAGCAAATATTTTTAGGTAAATTAAACAAAAAAATCCAAACCCAAATAATCCCCAAAGAAACAAATCCCTTTCACATGGAACAATGTGTATTTCGGTTGTGTGTTTTCTCATATGTCATACAGAAAATGTAGCCTGACAAAAGTCTGTATGGTGGCAATAAACTTTTAATGACTACTAAAATTTTATTTTATTTAAAGTAGCTAAGTCCTGTAAATTTAAGTTTCATTTCTATAAAACATCAAATGATGAATGCAGAATTTATATACAATCTGATCCTAAATATACCCTAAATAATCCTGTTATGTCATGTCTAAGATCCTTACTGGGATAAAACCCAAACCACACCCATTTCCATTAAATAGAAAAAATCATTCTCCCAAAAGTACAGTTTTCTAAAAGCAGAATTATTAAAAGGAGTAAACAGTAGGCAGATTGCGAAATAACTATAAGACCACACAGATGTACAGATGTATAACTAGAATACTAAATTTTATAAGCAGAGTTTGTGGAGTCATTTTGTTGGATTTGAGTCAGGAAGAGCCATTTCAGTGCATTCAAGAGACAGGAAGAGAAACCTCCATCAACCGAAAGGCTAGCAGAAAGTTTTCTTCAGGGAAAATGTATCCACTTCTCATGTCTCCTATTTTAGTATTTAGTTTAATGCACATCATGTATTTGGCTTCTGTCTGTGTTTTTCTTGCCCAGCATAATTTTTGCAACAGATTTGCCCTGAAGCATTAACTACCCTTGATAGTTTTCTATCTTGCTGTGTGATTACTTGCTTAGCATAATGACTTTTCTGCTTTTTTAAATTAGGATGGTGTCACAGGAACTACTGTCGAAAAAGTTGACTTTAATGCAATATGATAATATCAGCAATGGTAAGAACATCTAGAATGTTAATGTAACTACAGTTCAGGTGTCCTGAGTAACCTTTCAGAATTCCCATGCTTTATTTTGCGCAGTAAATTTTGAGAAGGCATTTTAAAAAATTCAGACCTGTAATAAAAAAATAGCAAAACACAGATGAACAAAATTTCCCAACAGAAAATTTTATTCTCTTTAGAAAGAATTGTACAAAAACCCCCAATATTTCATTACAAAATGCTAATTTATCTATGCTCTTCTAATGCTTACCTGACTTACTATATCAAATTATGATTATCTTCACTCGTAAACTGTATACTAATATACATTATATTTCAGCAACATAATTTCTCCTGTAGTCTTCATTATTCTTATAATTTATGCATTATCTTATACATTTTAAAATGAAAATTATTTTATATTAACAGAATACATTTTTTCAAGAAACTCCTGAGATTAGGTCACTTGCTTTATTTATTTGTAAATTTTTAAGATTTTACTTTTAGCTCAAATACATGATGCATCAGTTTTATTAACTGGAATTTGAAGTGACCAAAATTCAAATTGCTGACCATTTATAATGTGACCTTGTAGCACAGTAATATTGAACATTGCTCTACCACTGCTTTGATTGAGTTTATTCATGTACTAAAACTGTGAAAGAATTCTGGAGCATGGATAATTTTTGAATCAATAACTACATTTGACAGTAATGAAATTTTAGGTTTTTACTGCTCTAGGCAGTGAAAAGTTTAAGCAACATTGCAGCAAAAATAAACCAGCATAATACTTATATTATTTTCTTTTTTATTGATTCATATTAAAAAGAATGTGGTAAGGAAGCTACTGAAGGACAGAAAGACAGTCTTTTCTTTAACAAATACTGAGCAGTTAAACTGCATAATCCCACTTAATGTTTTGAGTAACTCTCCATATAAATTCAGAGATTAACTGAGAAACTAATGAATTTATGAATATTTTTGTTTTATTCTTTTGTCAGTAGAAAATATTTCCTCAGCATATGCTACACAAATACAGAAAGAGTGCTTCTTATAAACAAGCCACTGAAATTTAGTTCTTTTGCATAATAGAGCTGGATTAGTTCTGTTCTGCTTAGTCTCCAGGCTCAGGGAAATGCAAATGCACATGTGGGTGTCTAGCTCATAAACTATACTTAATTGTATTTAAGAGGTCATATAAGTGTTATGTTAAAATTTCATCAGCTTTCACCATTTAATACCACATTATGCATATAAATGCTGATACTCTCATGTTTTTCCTAATATCAGAAAGAATCCAAACGTTTGTATACATTAATGACAATATTTCAGTGTTAAACTGGTTAATGTAGTTCAGCTTTATAGAAATTATCCCTAACTTTCAAGTACAGTGAATGTTTAATATGATAATTATAAGGCCTTGAAAGAAGTTTGGAATAGCCTATGATCTCAAAGAAAAATAAAATCCACTTTTAAAATAACTAACCTGAACAAGGTTTTTACACTTACTAAGGATAATGAAGTTCTGGGTATATACTATCTACTGTATTAATTATGCAAAATTATATGGTTTCTTTTCAAAAGGTTATTAAACTGGAATATAATTAAAAATATAATAGCTGAGAAAAAATGCAAATGTTTCTGGAAGTATGAGATTAGTAACTCTGGCATGAATTAACCTATATTTTTTCACATACAGCTTTGCCACTGCATTTCTGATCTACAAGATCCCTTCTATTCAGCACTTGTGTCTCAGCCAATTAATGAGTGGTAACTGTGTCATGTTTGTGAACAGATTCAAATAGTTATTTCAGGTATTAAGCAAATATTGTCTAGCTTTAAATTATTGAAAGTTTCAACCAGAAATCCTGAGGTAATCACAGTGTTCTTGGTGTTTCTGTCTCTCTTTTCGTCAGCAAAAAACCAGAGCTAGTTGAATGCTGTTTGTTATATTTTTCTTGTGTCTGGATGATTTATACAAATATATTCCTGTATTTTCCTTATCATCCTTTCTGCTAACTAATTTGAATATTTCTCTTTAATTTTTCATTATATAAATCTTAGTGAAGAAATATGGGTGCTTTAAGGCTTTTATACACCTCATAAAAATCCTTCAATTATTTTTCACAGTGTAACATCCAGAAATCTCCAGCATACCCTGCGGCTGGATTGGCGTTTCAGTACATCCTGCTCTAGGCAGATTGGACTTGTTGGCCTCATTTCATTTGCAAGGAAAATATGCTCCAATTATCTCCATGAAGAGACCTGCTAGAACATATTTTTTTATTTCCTCCCTCTGGAAGGAAATTTGCATGTGCAGTGGAGTGGTGAGCTAACACAGTTCCCACAACCTGGAGCTGAGACTGAAGAAAAATACACTTTGTGCCAGCATCGAAGGATGCACTGCAGGGCATCTTCAACTCATAGGCATAGCTTTTTACTCCATAATATATATTGGACAGTTGCATGTCACCATCCTGCCACATTTTTTCACGTCAGGTCTCATGGGTTATAACACTACTAATAAATTAATTGAGTTTGGGTTATGACGTAAACAGATATGAATTAACAAAACTCACAAAACCCCCAAAACAGAGAAAAAAAAAAAGTCCCTAAAATTGAATTCTCTTATTTTTCAAGGCATGTAAATATCTAGAATTAATTACCTTTGGTCAATGTTAATGCTCAAATGATGATTTAGAATCTTCGGAGAGAAAACCATCTAGCACAGGCTGAATTGTTCAAAAGATCATTGCAGCAATTTAACAGTAGAGTTGATTGAATTCCAGTGCCAAGGTACTTTCCCTGTTTATGTATCATTTTGCAACAGAAGCATAGCTACTACATATTTTTATATGTAGTATAATATGGAATGCTGAGCTCAGAAAGAGCTGGAAAATAACATAAATTAACAAGATTTCTCACACTTCTGTTTGTGAGGCAGTTTGTTAACTTACGATTCTGGCCCAGCACGACACCTGTCCAGCAGTCTGGTGGAGAGGACACAGAAGAGGCAGAGCACAAGCAGGAAAATACATGTCAGGAGGACTTGTCCCCTGCCCAGAATTTCTTTCTGAGCAATTCACAGTCTATAGATACCGATTTAATTTTGTAACTTTTTAAAACACAGAAAAATAAATAAGCTTGTTTGGGTATTTCCCCATTTTTGTAGGAGGTTTACGTGAATGGAGATATTTAATTCACCAAATTAATGTATCTAATAGGCCACACAAGTGCAAATAGAATTATCCATATATTAGTATAATTCAAATAATTTGCAATTCAACTGAGACATTGTAGACCTTTGACAATTAATTGTTGAAAGAATTAATCCCTGAGCAACTTATAAACAGTTTCACCTCATATAGACACAGAGAGTTTAGAGCACATTTACAGAAGACTCCTGGACAGCTGCCTTTTTTAGTAATGCTTATTAATTGCTGTGGTAGTCAGGATAAATTAGGCCTGATTAACAGGGCTGCTACCATAAGCCCATGAACTTTATCAGCTGTTTCTCTAAGTAGTCAGTAGATGGCCAACCTCTTGGTCTGAATGAGAGAATGAACCTTGAATGTAGGAAATGGACAGCCAAACTACACAAGCCAATCATCAAAAATGGCAGCAGGTCCAGAAGAATTTTTTTTTGACTGCCCAAACAGCAACACCAAGTCAGACACCACCGCCTCCTGTTCTTTTGCTCTGTACTGCTGTAAAAAGTCTAACTCCATTTTCTGTTATTACCAGACATTGGAGCCCTGAAGGAAGAAAGTAGCTTTTTCCTTAGATTTCCCACTCCTTAATTCCTCTCCTCCAGGATAAACAAACCTCAACCTCAACACGTTTTCTGTTCTGTATTTATTCAGTTCACCTTCAGTTGAACTTATGCATATAAAGAAACATATAAATGAGAAATTCAATCGGAGATTCCCGTCTCAGAAGGGAGAACTGGGGATCATCTGAGTTAATTTTCATAGTTGTTGATACAGTGCTGTGGTTTTGGATGTAGTATGAGAATAATTTTGATAATACAATGTTTTAGTTATTACTGAGCAGGGCTTACCCTAAGATGAGGACTTTTCTGTTTCCCAAGCTCTGGCAGCGAGGAGTTTCACAGGAAGATGGGAAGAAGCACAAACAAGGCAGCTGACCTGAACTGGCCAGAGGGATATTCCATGCTATAGAAAGTCATGCTTAATCTATAAACTGGGGGAAGCTGGTTATGAGACAGGAGAAAGAACGTGTTTCTACAACTTTTCAAAATAGATGTAAAACCTGTCTCATGATATTGCCTGAAAATTCTTATGTGGTTGATTACCTATGACAAACTATCCACTCAGTAACTTTTTCAACAATAGACCTAACTAATTTACGTTTAAAACACTTGAAAAGTAGTCCCATAAAAATTCCTTCTTTCCAAATATGTTATTAAATAACTTTTCAGACAGTTAGTTTTGTGAAGAAACTTATTCTTGGATTCTATTTTTAGTGAATTGTCACTCTAGTATATCAAGCTTGCTCAGTCTAATGCTCTGCTGTTCTCCACTTAGTCTATGTAAGAGTCATTCAAAAGGTTTCTAAAATTTACAGTCAAAAAGTTTCAAGCTTTTTCAACCTAACCCAACTACTGTGATTTTTGAAGTTAAACTTTGCATCTTAATCCTTTATACAGACTGTTTAATAATTTATGGGAGAATTTCAAGTGATTTTCCAAAGATTTTTTTTCTTTTGGAGAGAAAGGAAGAAAGAGAAAAAGTGCTTCCACAGTGATCTTGTATAGCATGGAATTAGGGATTAAAGCTCTTTTAATATTTTAATGACCTAACAAAAAAAAAAATGCATGTTGCCCTATTATTCTGAAAGACATGTAATTAGAAATAATGTTAAAAAGGTAGTTTTAAATCATACAAATAAACCACCTCTAGATGTGAGAATTTCCTCCTTCCCTGCAGTTGCTTAAACTGGTAATTATCTGGAAAAAAAAAGTTGGTGTAATCTTATTACTATTCAGTAAAGTTTTAGCTGAGGGAAAGATAATGGTATACACTACTGTGAGAAATTATATCTGATCCAATGAGCCTGAACTTCTGTTGTATAGAAACCTAATTCATTTGCAAAATGTTATGCAGAAATAAGGGAATATGGAGGAAATCAGGTGTTTCATCCCACAGAGCTCTTCCCACTAGGGGGAGATGAAACTGCATCTCATATCAAACACTGCGATCATATTAAAATACTTTATTTAGTAATGTACCACTACTTTCCCTGCTCTGCTTTGGAATTGGCAAGACTTGATCTTTAATGTCCATATACTATCTCCCTTTAACAAATATTTTGCCTCCTATTAGGCAAGAGATAGTCAGCAGAAAATAGTCAATATTTATATATATAGTCAACATACACACATATATATATATACTCAGTATTGTGGAATGCCAATGACATTATATCAAGCAGTAGCACCAAATACTTTTTCTTATTTAACATCCTCCATGTTCATGATTCTTATAAATATGGACAGATTTTTAAGGAAAGTATTGTTATTACCAATACATAAGTCACTTTTAATAGTTCAGGTTATGCACCATACAGCCACTTCTACACATTCATTTGTGTGAAAGTAAGAAACAATTTTATTGCACAGATTTAGAACAATTCAGAGTATTTATGAACATTGTAGAGTACTGTTTTTTTAACTTTTTAGTTTGTTTTCTAAAAGAAGGTACTAGCTCTGAGTGCCAGACTACTTTTGTAGGCAGAGAGGAAACATTATTACCTTGTTTCTCACGTACAACATTTTTTTTTATTCTGCTTTGGCTACTTTTACAAGTTGGGTCTAGTAAGTATGCTTGTAAAATATTCTGTCTTCCCCCTCCAGCCCTTTCCTTCTTCTTCCCCTCAGATTTTGTTGCTGGTCATGACACCATATGGTCTGGGATACCCATTTGGTCAGTTTGGGTCAGCTGTCCCAGCTATGTCCCCTTCCAACTTCTTGTGCTCCTCCAGCCTTCTCGCTGGTGGAGTGGGGTGACGTGAAGAGCAGAGAAGGCCTTGACTCTGTGTAAGCACTGCTCAGCAATCTTGAAAACATCTGTTTTCAACACTCTTTCCTGCAAAAACTCAAAGCACAACTCCATACAAGCTGCTATGAAAAAGTTTAACTATGGCTGCCAAAACTGGTACAATCTTCACTCCTTATTCCATACTGATTGTGTCATGCTCTGGTCCCACACTAATAAATGCCCATTAGGTACGACCCCTTTCTTGTCCTTTGATATATTTACAGAGATACCATTCCTTTAGTCTGCAGACCAGAGCTACAAAATATCCTGGGAGTTCATTCAGCCCATGCCTCTGGACTTCATATGTTATGGTGGTCACTCAGGACAGAAGAGGTGGTGTATTGTGTGGAGCTACTGGGTGCCAAAACCAGCTCAGCTCAGGTCACCACTGCACTTACGTTGTCTGTCTATGTACAGCACTTTCTCTAGGATAAGAAAAAAAATTGCATTCATCATTTACTTCCTTTAAGTGTTTCTTAAACTAAAAGGAAGACAGACTCCATGCTGTTTTTTCTAGGATTGCTTCTATCAGACAGCTACTTGTTTACAGATAGGCCTTCAAACCTGTGAATTGAATGGTATAAATTGTTTATTTAGTTTTCTCATTATATTCTTTAAAACTTTGTGAAACTATTTGGCCTCTTTTATCTCTTTTTATTTCCTTCAATACTCTAGAATTCAACAAATTTTTTAAACTGCAAGTGCTTATGGTTCCCAGTTTTTAAAAAAAGTACTTTCTTTTTCTGTATTTAATGACTTTAAGAATGCAAAGTAATTTGTTTCTTCACAAAAATGCATGTTACAGGAAATATTGCCAAGGCTTAAAAGCAGTTCTGTTCATATAGCTTCTAGCAAAAATAACTGATTTAAGGAAAGTGTAATCATCTAAAGACATTAAAAAAATCTTGATCATAGTCAGGAATAAATATTTTAATTATTTTTATTCCTAAAATACATAGATTGTAGGTTGTTACAAGTATCCACTCATGGGCACTTGAAACAGAAAGACATACAGAATTTAATCAAGCTTCCTGACTTTTGAGAAACACTTTAATCCTTTTTTTCTTTCCATGTAATCAGTGTTCATCCTCAGAATTAAATCCATTATACTCTTCCATTGCTAATCTTGGCAGCAGTATTTAACTCCTGATATTCATTAATTCTTCAATCAATATGTTTTATTCACACAGACATTTAATTACTGGATATCTGATGGCTTGGATGTGTTTGTGCTTGTCTGTCTGTGAGTACATGCCAGTGTGCATAAAGTGAACATATTAAGATTATGTAATATAAAAATAACAATGGGAGTAATTTTAAAAAATATCAGCCAGAAGGTCAAGCTCTAGAAATAATTTCCAGAGCAGATTAAAGTATAGTAGGATTTGACTACCTCTGGGAAACACTAAAACCTTCCTGCTTTGAAAAAGTGGTTTCACTCTAATCAGAGCAACAGTCACAGCCTACGGACTACTGATTCCCCCCAAATGTTCAAAACTGCAGATCAATCTATTTATAGGCTTTAAAAAAAAAAATGACAAAATCCAAACCCATAGCATAACCATGACTGTAGCACACATACATTTTCTGGAAACAGAGTACACCCTCATCTTGAAAACCCACTCAGGACCTGGAAATCACCAGTATTTATTACATAGGAGAAGCAAGTATTGAGTAGCAAAAAAGAAAAATAAACAAAAACAAGCAGATAGCCTTGCTTTTGGAGCTGGATTACTCATGTGTAAATTAAGCACATACATAAATGAGAGTTTTCAGGTCTAGGGCCCTAGGCTACCATTTGTGATGTCTGATTTGCAAGAAAATGATTTTCTTCATTGTGCCAATTACTTTTTGCTCAACTTACAATAGCTTCCAAATAGATCATTAGCCAAATAGCAATTACCTTGGGCAAAGAACACCTCTTAACAATGCCCAAATTATTTGGTTCATGGAAGCAGTGCTACTTGTGAAATTAAATTGCAGCTAAAAAAGACAGTTTTAACAAGAGGCTTACAATTTTAAATAATTTCAAATGCAATTTTTTTCAAGAGTAATATTTAGTTCCAGGCATATTATAATTTCAGTATTAGCAAAATGAGATTTACATTAGTACTGAATCATTTGTTTTGGAAAAATCTGCTATCCTGTAAACTGAATGTACCAGCTGCTGGCTACCTGCAGTTTTGTTTAAATAAGACCATTAATTATAAAACAAGGCAAGTGCTAAAAATTCATAATCTTAATCTAAAAAAGGAATAATCAATAGAACTCTTGACTATACACCTGCCATATTCATCTAAATTTATGAATGTTTTACCATTCAAATGTGGGCATTTATTACATACAATAATGCTACAAGTCCAAATTACCACAAATGCTACTAAAGAATGAGTAGCAAAATTTAAAGTGTAAGATTATAAATTAATATATGACTTGCAGAGGAATAGAATTTTTTCTGTAGTCCTTATTAACACCAGGACAAGTTCTTTTTGCCTTAAAACTACAGATACTTTTCTGCTGAATACAGAAAAGACTAAAATTAAACAAAACTTTTCATAAACAGAGCCAGGAGTAAAATATGACATCACTTTGATTCCTTTATTTTATTTTGCAAGCATACCAAAGAATGTGAATTTGTTTCTAAGGAGCCACTGTCAGTAGACCTTCCAAACCATTGACCTTAGGGCCTATAGGAGAAGTGAAAAAGCAATTCCCTTTGCTTTAGGAAAATGGATGCTCAACAAACTCATAAACTGGTCATCTGTTAATACAAAATTAAGAAGGAAAATCACACTTCTAACTTTACCTCAGTCACTTGGGTTCTTTGGGAGACATTCCAGAAAATAAATTCCTAAACTTCATTTTTCCTAGGCTATTCTGGAAGCCAAGAATATGTTCCTTCTAAAATTATTATCAGCCTGAGTCTCTGAGTAGTTCCTGACCCTTCTGCCCTGGCAGATTATGGGATGAGATTATGAAGTGGCACCCTCAAGCAGGGGGAAAAAGAATATGCATTCTCCTGAGGACTTGTCTGCCTGCAATACTTGAAGTACAAGGCAATAGCAGAAGCCTCTGCCAACCCATCCCTTCAGGCCTGTGGAGGGAGTGCTTGTCTCGAAGAGAGGGAAGGAGGGAGGTTGTGAATCATGGGAAGACAGACTTCACTATCTGACTGTGGTACATTGAGACTCAGATTTCATTTATTCATATCTGGAGGAAAAGGCATTTAGGATTTACTGTAATGATGTTTTGAATACATGTCTTCAATATCGTGCAATTATCACACATAATATTTAAAATTTTAGTAGAATCTGGGTCAAAAAAGGGTGTCAGAATAGGGTTTCTTGATTCTTTTTCTTTTTGCTGTTCTATTGATTTCCAAAAGATCAAACATTCAAACTTGCTGATTAAAATACCAGTCAATGTTTATTTTATGTCTTATCTTGCTTTATGAGTTCACGTAGAGGAAAACAGCTCATGTTTGCTTTTGGTTATTATGATGGTTCTGATGTCAGCAGACCTCTGCCAAAAAAAAAAAAAATCTTTACTATTTTTTTTACTTGAACAAACAAATAAGCATCAAAAATTGAATCAAAATGCAGACCTGTTTTGAGGCCATTTTTATTTCAAGTCATTACATTTGGCAAGTTGCAACTGACTGAAAACATGTCATGACTCTAAATATATATAAGCACTATTGAATGATAGATTTATTAAAGAAAGTCTAGCATGATAATTTTTAAATGAACACCTTTTGTCCCAACAGATTTTTTTTTAAGAACTGGAACTAATAGAATCTTTTGGCATAAAGCTTATGATATTCTTAATAAAGTAATTGAAAAGATTAGTGGGGTGAATAAATTAATGATGTGAATTCTCTTATCAATAGTAAAATTTGAACAGCAAAATTTAGGTGTTGCACTGGAAATACATCTTTGTGCTCAGTGTAGTCCAATTCAGTTAGTATAGTACTCAAGGGGAATATCACTACTGAATTAACTTGTCTTTTCATAAAAAATTGGCTATATATGAAAAATCACCTTTTAAGCGGTGCTGTTTGATTCCTCCTCAGGTCTTTTCACAAGTGCTTTTCACTACTCTCTGCCTACCTATATGGTACTTATAATACTATAATTAACATATGGTAACCTAAAAAAAAAAAGTAGAATCTATAAGACAGTTATATTCCCTTTGTTTAATTTTCTTTGGTGTAATCGGTTGAAATGAAGTATCAAAGGAATACAGGATGTTTTTCACCTAGTAAAGAAGCCATACAAGAAAAAAATGTGGAGGCAAAAATACTAAGTTGATATTTTGATAAAAATAACACTTGTTGCATTGAAGATCTGTCTTCTGAGTCATTTTATTATTATTTTGAACAGTATCACAGAGCAGTATTTTCATTAAAAATGGTGTTCTGGACAACACTGGGTTTTTTGAACTTGCTTGAGAGTTGGTGTCAGAAATCTTCTGACCCCAGCTGCACTAACCATCTGCCAATAGTATGTTCAGTGATAGCTTGCTGCAGCACAAACATCCACTTCTGTACTGCTCACAGAAAACCAGCAAGAGTGGGGACTTGCTGTGTTATCTAGAGCAGATGACTGGTGGCACCATGCCTAGGGGTAGTGATTTCTTCCTGTTTCCCCTTCCACCCGTCATATTTTTTATCTTATCTATCCTTACCTCTTCCTTTAAAATATATTCTACATATTTTCACATTTTTTTTAAATCTTATGCTTCAGGTGGTAGACCACAAAGTTCTAAATCTTCCTCTTTGATCCATCCAAGTCTGATGGAGCACTATTCTCTTGCTGTCTCCTTATGTTCTATGAGACCTTTTGTGACAAATTCACCTTATAATAAGTAGTAGGAAAGGATTTGAAGCATGATTCTAAGGGCAAAAATGGTACAGTAAGATTTTGTTTCTGCTTGGTGCCATGAAAATAATTTGGGGAGTTTCTTCATGTTCAGAAGACTGTTACCTCTCTCATACATAGATAAATATCTGCCACAAACTAGCTCATGCTGTGAGCCTGCCTGTATTATCTGCCTGGATCCTTCTAGCCTGGATATTTGCTTTTTCTGACTCCTCTCCCTGAATTACAAATTTATAAAGCTGTCTTTATGTTTGTCTCATTTCATAAAGCTCATGGTTTTGGCCATTATCTGACCTCTTGTCACGTGCTTAAAGGTTGTCAGGAGAAATGCGAGGGATTACACACTGGTAGAGACCCAGTTTCTGGACCTTTGGTGAAGAATACACTGACACTGTCCGTGCCATAATTATGCTTCCCCTGATGGGGGAGAATTTTAGAGTCTTTGCCAGGAGTCTGAGAGACGAATGGGACCTTCAGCCTTCTCTGCTTTCAGATAGTTGTTTATTAAGTCTTATCAGAGAAATAGGGCCACTTAACGTGATCCAGAAATAGCACAGAGCAGAGAATGCAGGAGAACAACAAATTATCAAGACTTACACAGTGTTTTAAAGGTAAATCACCCAATGAAAACTTAAAATGAAAGATATTTTTGCTCTTCCACCAATGTATAAGAAATCATTTTGTCACGTTGTCTTGGGGTGACCTTATGATGTATATCCCATACCGCTGCCTATGCCCAGAAATTAATTCCTGTGCCTTTCTATGCCTCTAAACTGAGCCTGAGAGGGGGAAGGAAAAAACTGAGCAAAACTTTCTCAAAGCAGTTTGCAGCTTGTTCAAGGTCACACACAGATAGCAATTGGTTTTCCCAGCTGCAGCAGGGGAGGGAAGAAGCACCCGGCTTGCTGTTCCCAGGACAGTTTTTTTTGGCCAGTGGTTCAGCTGCTTTGCTCTCCGGAGAGAGACTGAGAGTTGAATTTTTCCTTCTCTGGAATTCTGGATTTTCTCCCTTTTCTACTGGACTGCTTGATTGCTTTAACATCAGAGCACATCAGGAGGACTTTCCACCAGGCACAGAGGGCCTGGCCCTGGGCCAAGCCCCAGCTCCGAGGAAACCAAAGGGAGGACTCTAACGCTTTCCCAGGCTTTTCCTCCACAGCGAAAGATTTTATTATTTAGCATTATTTTCCTTTCCTGTGTGCTTGTTAAATAAATAGTTTTATCTCCTTCAAAAAAAAAAATAAAAAAAACCAAACCAAACCAAACCAAACAACTAAATTTGGCCAAACTGGAACACACGTAGACAGGAATCACGGAATTCTTTATCCAATCATCCCAAACTACTTCTACTGCAGAACATGGAGTAGTAGAAGAAGAAGAAGAAGGTCTGGAGAACAACAACAATCCTCCATTTTGAAGTTTTTTGCTTTTATCTATTTACTATATTAACAAACCCAAATCTTCTAAATTTTTCACCCTGTGACAATCTTACATAATATTCTATCACCTCGTTCACACCAGTGTAGATTCTAATTGTTCCCAGAGGATAGACAATTTTCTCCAAGGAGGAAGGTCAAAACCAGTGTTTTCCAGGGGGGTAGAACCCTTCAAAACAGGCAGAGAAATATTCTCTGCACTCTGGGTTCCTACAGTATGCCTTCTTCCAGCATGTCACCCCTGACTGCAGAAAGCTTCCGTGACCGCATTGTTTCTTCTTAGCTGTTTTTTTTAGCAATTGATCAGTATAAACACAACCTGCTTAAAAACTACAACCTAGAATGGAAAGGGGGCAGTGAATTAATGCTATAAGGAAGATGATAAGGTAAGAAAAGATACTCGGCAGGCAGGCAGTGAATATCAAACTTAGCATATGAACTGTGATCAGATTCAGGAACACAACAGGCAACTCTATTAGACTCTTTATGTCTGGGTCTGGTACACAGGCACAAAGTACACCTAATAGACAGACATTTAGGTCTTTTGCCAGAAAAACTTCTGCCTGCCTTCTCTCTTGAACAGCTATATAATATGACCTATTCGTGCTGTATTTGCCACTTGAGACTATGATAATCAAAAAAGATAAAAGTCTGTATAGGCTGAGCCGGGGGACCGTATGGGTGTGGGAAGCAAATGGTTGACTTACCATGCTAGGTGCCATCTGAACACAGTTAATTATTTCCTGAATATTTTTCAGATATTTTTGTAGTTAATTTCTATCTCTTGAAAAAAATATTTTGATTCCCAGATGTTTGGGTTACTGTAGATAAGAAATACGTGCTGAAATATGTGTGCAGGGTTCTAACACAAGTGCTCATTTAATATGTGTCAACAAACAAAACTGTTGATTTCCTCTTGTTTAGTTTTGCCTCTGATTCACGAGTTCTTTTACTCAGAGTTTGGATTAAAAGGCAGAAGACGCCAGGTTGTTCTTCAGACTTAGATGTTTATTATTTTCTTATCTATAGCACAGCTGCACAGGATGTGCCTCTTAGTTAACAAGGTGGAAAAATGGCTCCGAGTTCTAACTTCCAAGGTCTTTTAAGGTCCAAAATCACCCCATTATGGAATGCCAAGTAATTTATTTTTACTTATAATCCAATAACTAACTATCCATGATCCACACTGTGGGTTTTTTGACCCAATACCAGAACAGCCAGATTTGTGAAGAAGGAGAAAAGAAGAAAAATCCACAGCCAATAGCTTCCATATTGCTACGTATATCCCAGAAACCTAAATTATGTACATCTCTACATATTCCACCCAGTGATACAATTTTAATTACACAGAAACAACCTCAGTGTTATCACACAATTTGGGAAGCCTTTCCCAAGGCCTCAGGTCAAATGCAGTGTGCTTTTGAAGATCATTGCCTGTCAGCACTGAAAGATTGAAATTCTCAGAACTCAGGGTTCAAACACAAAACTTTCAGAACAATAATTAGTTCAGTCAATACAACTATTTCTGGCTTTTAAATCCACATTTGCAATTCACTTGCATTCCTAAGGAGGTTGGATGTTAATTAACTATTGTTAGACCTCAGACTGGTAAATTCTGCATAATCTGAAGTGTTTACTACATATAAACACAGGTTGTGTGTCAATTACTGTTGTAAGAATTTAATAGCCAGTAGCAAAGTAATATGAAGAGTATGTTGAAATTAGAAATTGTAAGAAGAAACATTCTATCACAAAAATTCGATTTCATGTGGATTACACTTTGTCTTTTCTTCAGGTTTCAGAGTTAGTATGCTGCTTTAAAAGCTAGGTAAGAATTATATGATGCACAACTATCTTGATTTCAGAAGAAGCAAGAGAAGAAAATACAAAAATTAGCAGTCATGGAGTTGAGACATTGATGGCTGCACAAAAAAGACACCCTTCCCTCCCCCCAAAAAAATATCATATCAGTAGATAGTTAATACATGATTTCACAAGCTATGTTGGTATTTATACTGGTTTATCTACATTAGAAATTATTTACAAAAAGAGGAGATAAATATACCTAAATGTACCTTAAATATATTTGTAACGTTTGTAATGTTTGTGCTTCCTTTGTTAGTTTGATGAGCACACTGTAGTCTTTGTTATTTTTTTTAAGGCAACCAAGTAACTTTATAACTAACAAAATAAATAATACAGAAATTAAAAAGTTCATTTAATTTACAATGAAGATATGAAATCCATTAGCAGTTAAGATAACTGTGTATATTGCTTGGACAAGGCTAGCAACTCTAAGACAAACAACTTCAAAATAATATGCCAGGAATTTGTTCTGAACATTATAAACTTTTATATCTATCAGGCTATGTTCAGGATATTGAGGTAGGAGTTTTTGTTTGTCACTTTGTCTGTTTGTTTGTGTTCTTTTCTTCCTAGAAGGTTTGGCTATGAGGCAAAAAGAAAGAAAATTGCATAATGAATAGATGTGCTTAGTCCACTGGGAGGAAAAATCATCTCTGTTATGTTTAATAAGATATGCATCATACAAGTATATTGGGTTACATAGACATTTTTCTAAAAGAATGTTTGAATTCTCACTACTTTTTAAAATAAATTTTCAGTTTCAACTATATACTGTTAATGTTGTAGGAGAAGCAAATTTATTTTTTCTTATGGTGACACTGCCTTCATTATTTTATTCTCCCCCCTTCTTTTTATTGGTGTCTGAAATTAGGGCTGTTAATTAGAATTTGGTAAGAAAAAAAATTTTAAAGACAATTCCCTAAGGAAGAAAACTAACTTCCGAAAAAGATATACACAAACATGCTATAGCTTAAGGCTTGTTAAGATTTCAACCAACCCTGATGTACCTCACTAAGATGATGTGTGCCTACTTTTCCTGCTCTGACATTGTATATTAAGAAACAATAATTAAAAAGAAAAAGTTGTTGGGGTTTTAGGAGTCATCCTGTTTTCTTTTTCTCTTAAAGAATTTTCCCCATACATGTTGCCAGGGCAACAAAATACTGGGTGCTTAAGAAAAACAAAAGACCTGGCCACAGAAGCAGGGGTCCAACTGGCTACTCTCTTTCACCTGGGGTTTGGTACACCCCAGGCTGGCTGGTGTTCTCGGCGTTCCAACAGAGAGAGGCTGCCATTGTGGTGGAAGGAATTCATCAGCGCTGCAAGCTTCTGCTTTTTTTGGCTGCCTTCCTTCTACCATGAATGGAGCCTTCTCACTGGAGCGGCTGTTGCACCGGGACCCTAACACCCCACCTTACTAAAAGAGGGACTTTTCCACCATCTGCTGGGGTGCCTCAGGGAGAAACCCCAGGATTCCCAAGCCTGCCTTTCTCTGCCCCACGGGGAGTTGGGCTGCGGCCGCCCTGCCCCGGCTGTTGCTTTAACCCTTTGCTACTCTGTAGCCCCGCACACCCGGCCTGCTGAGACCTCCGGGGGTTCCCGCTGCAGCCCCAAAGTTTGATACACCTCATCTGCCACTCGGGATTTGTGCTCATCCCTGCTGTTCCAGCCTGCTGCTCTCGAGGTTCCGGCCGGACACTGGGATCGGCTGCCCAGGGGGTCTGTGAAACTTTTCTTCTATCCCTCCCTGTCTCGGCCAAGCCGCCATTACCGCGTGCTCCCCGAGCTCGCTCCGGAGCGCCCCCTGCAGCCACGGGGAAACCATCGCACCTGCCCTGCTCACCGGGAGCCGCCAGCGCCCCTGCTGGCTGCGAGCGGAACTGCACCCGAGGGGAAAGGGCCTGACAGCTGAGAAGGCTGGCACTGGGTTTGTGGTTCTGTTTGCTGTTATTGCCATAGTTATTGTTGTTCTGTTTGCCTTGTTATACATGCACATATATATATATATATTAGTAAAGACCTGTTATTCCTATTCCTCATATCTTTGCCTGAAAGCCCCTTAATTTCAAAATTATAATAATTCAGAGGGAAGGGGGTTGCATTTTTCATTTCAAGGGAGGCTCCTGCCTTCCTTGGCAGACACCTGTCTTTCAAACCAAGACAAAAGTCTAAAAGTGCATGATAAGCATATGTCATTAGTAAAAGGAATAAAAAGTAAAAAAGGCAGCAGTTATAAATATATTTGAATCAGCAATGAAACGTGTAACAACCATGCTGCAATGTAAATGGTCTAAGCACGAGCACCTGCTTATTTTTCAGTGAGGAAATTATAGCTGTGAAAAATAAAGCACAGCATTACTTTTCAAGTTCATCTTTTTAATTAAACAAAATCAACATAAAAGCCTTGCACATAATGACTATGAACTGAAGCAAGACTAAATTCCTTCAATTCCTTCAAAGATTTCCACAAGTATTGGATAAATTCTGTGACTTTTTTGGGAGTTGTTTGTTTGTTTGTTTTCTTGTTGTTGAGCCTTATGCTAATTTGTGACAAAATTTAAATCCTTGTTCAGTGCTAACATCTTTTTCCAGTAGCATATTTTCTTCCTAGAGAGAAAATTCCTTGCTCTTTGTTTACGGAACTTAATTTAAGCATCCATACAGGTAACAAAGTCAATATCATACAGTACAGTATGTGTAAATGTCTAGGGAAAGCTGAAGACAAGAGAAGTCTTACTTATATGTTAGATAGTTTCTTTTAAAAAACTTGAACACAAAATAATATGTTTTAAAGTAATTATCTTTAGAATTTACAATTTGAAATTAATCTTGGAATTAAAATAAAATATTCCCAGTACTCTGGATACTTAATAGATATAGCATAAGAGTATATGTAATTTCCCGTTCCTTAAAAAAAAGAGGATTTCCCTCTGATATTTTTGTGCAACAGTTTTCATGTTAAATAAACTGAAAAACATCTCAAAGGGCCAAAATGAATATATTTTTCTTGTTAATATTGAAGAAAATAAGTTGCCATAGATTGGCATTTTGTATTCCTGAGGAGTTTTGAAAGAATTCTGCCTGGTATTGGAATCTGGTCTACTAAAGAATGGTACAGTAAGGAAGTTCCCTTCAACTTCTATTATTTTTGATTAACAGTCTTGAGTTTTTTCTGACTACTAAAATTTTGGGAAATTTGCAAAAGTAGATGTGTTAAAGATTGTGAACACAGCATACACACTGATTAATATTAACATCAGGGTTTAGTATGAATACAAAGGTTGTATTTTATTGTTCCTGTGAGAAAACATGCTTGTGATTTCTCATATCAAAATTGAGTGTGGAACATTACAGGACTACTATAACTTTTTATTATAATCAGTCTAATGGAAATACCCGTAGACCAGGAAACTTGATTCACGGCAAAAACATTCAAATCAGTGTGCACTTTATTCTAAGATGTGATTATTATATAAAGAGTAATATGACAACTGTCCTTGGAAATTTGGACATAATGACTTCAGCTCTGTTGAACAAATCCAATGATTTGTTAGGCTTTAATGATTAATTTTTTGGGGGCAATTTGAAATATTTTATGCTCTTCTTTAATAAGCATACTCTGACAGACCCTAATAAGACAGAAGGCAAACAGAAGCTTCAAGTAATCTGTGAGCTTTATTTTGTGCACAGAGACATAGGCATAAAATACTGAAAAAATACATAAATTATTAAATAATTACATAGGAACTTGTGAAAGTTTTGTATTAGAATATTTGTCTCAACAACTTCAGGAATGTTATATTCAATTATCTTGACCAACTCAATGGGGTATAGAAAACTGTCCATCTTAACAGCCATTTGTCTTTTATTGTCTATAAAGGGAACTTCAATCTGCAATGCACTGTAGAGACTGGAATAGAGTTCTGAATCTGTTTGTTTTAATCTGTATCCCCAGATGAAGCCAAAACCACTGCCAGTAAGTCTTTCAGGACAGGCTCTAGACAGATATATACAGAATGTCCCAGCTTTGTAATTCACTTCCAACAACTGATAAAAATCATTTAAAAAGTGTCTGTTGCCTTTTTGCTAAAAAATCAATGTTGCTACGGGAAGAAATTCAACTGTTAATGTAACAGTTTATGTAATTGGACCAAAAAATTGTATCTATAATTATTTTTATGACTTTCTTCCCCAAATATAGAAACTGTGTAACTATCTGAGGATGATATATTATATGGAAATTTAAAGATACCCAGTTTTCTTTTCCTTTCACAGCTTTCAGACTATTGTTACCCTTAGGTTTCCGTGCATAAAAACAGTGTAATAACTTTTGTACTATGTTACTGTTATTTTTCTTTCATAGTTCTGATTTGATTGCTGTCTTAGGGCATTGGTCGATCAAGGACTCTGTGCTATGTTTCTGATTTTTTATATATATTTTTTTTTTTCTACTTCTGAGGCATTTAAGGAGGTTTTCTTAGCCTTTCAGGTTCATTGAGCTTGTGAAAGTTGCAGCAATGTCAGCTTCCAATCTTACGCCTTGGGAAGCAGAGGGAATTGGAGAGGTCAGGGGCTGCTGGGCAGCAGTCAGCTATTACAGTATAAAAAGTAATAATAGTCATGGCTCAGTAAAGAAGGTAGCAAGAGAACACAGAATTGAACTTAGAGCAGAGCAAAGAAATGCTGACTTTGTAAAAGTAAACAATATATATAAAATACTGAATCTTTCTCAAACTAGTGTAGAGATTAGGTCAGACCTCAACTTATTTACAACAAACCAATCAAATTAACTACATGAGATTATTTCTTTCCTGTACCATTTCAGGATATTAGGCCATAGATAGATTTTTCTTTGACTCCCTTTCACTATGCTACCCATACAATGTTATTTAAAAAGCTAAATCATGTGCAGTCTAACAACTGGCCCATTAGTTGGGAGATTGCATTTACTTGGTAATTGTTAACGATTAATGTAATTTTAAAAGTCAGGGGAAAAGTATCAGCAAATATTTTGGGATGAAATTAAACATGTAATCACAGGGAGAAGGCCTGAAAATTAGGAAAAAATATTTAAAAAATATTTTAATTTTTTAGAACGTAGTGGTTTTTATCAAAGATGAACTAGAATTGTCTACTCTGTTATCAATTGTTAGAAATGGTCACAGCATCAAAACGAGGACAGATCACTTACTAGAAATGCCTACTAGAACACTGTGCAGAGTAGTAGCTTCACCATGTAGCAATCTGACACAGCTCTCAGTTTGACACCCAGTATTGTTTTTTTTACTAGCAAAAATAATTATACCCTTATAAGGAACTATGTCAGTCAGGAACTTAAAATGATACATATTTTCTAATTCTGTTACTTTTAATATTATTGTGGAAAAAAAAGCAACCCTAACATTTTCAATTCTACTTATAGAAATTATTGCCTGTGATATATATGAGGTAAATGGAGTACAGTGTACCATAGTCCACTGTGTGAAGATATGGAAACCCTTGACCTAATGGATACAACCTGATGAAGAGATCAGAATTCCAGTTTCTATTCTGTGGCATTACTTGCTCCCAGAATTCTAGAGCAGTATACAAATTTTGACTGAAAGTTAAAAAAAAAAAAAGTGAAACGAATTGAAATATTCAATGGGATTAATAATGTAAGAATCCTATCTCTACATAAGTTATTTAATTCAGTATAAGCATGTGATAATAGTTATAAGAAATTAATTAATTAATCAATTGCAATGCCTCCTATACAGAATTCTATTGCTGACTTGGCATCTTAAAAGTGTAGTTTTGATTCGCTGTGTGATTTGCGCAAATTCTGCCAGGGCAGCTTTTAGTGTTCAGTGCCTTCTGCTGCATAGCATTGGCATTCCAGACATGCTGTTCATGTATGTTTCACAAGTACAAAAGAGGGCATTTTGAGATGTAAATTGCAATCTAAAGAGTGGCCTACTGAGTAAATCACTGTTCTATTATTAGCATCTCTTTTCCTAAGTTTGGGGGCAGTGTTGCCACAGCCACTCTGCTGAGTGCTTGTGTGACATTGCTTCCATTGTGATGATGCTGCACATGGTGTCGGGATGTGACTTACTTTGATATGAATCTGGCAGTAAAGATGATCTTGCTATCTCCTGATTTCCCTTTATCTCTGTCTATTGCTTGCTGCAATCTTCTCTTTGATAAAGTCTTTTTCTATTTGTCAAGGAGTAACAGCTGGCTGTGACAGGCTAGACAGGGAGGAAGACATATATGTTACAATTACTACTGGAAGGCCAGGTGAGAAAATTTCATTTTAGGGAAATGAGAATGGCAGGTGTATCAAAATGGTACAGACTCTGTCTGTAAGAGTGGTAATTTTGGAACTAGTGATTTACTTGTTTGTTTGGACAGATTGTTTTAAGCTGGCAAATTGTAATAAGGGATTTTGTCATCCTTGAAGAAAAGACATTTTAATTTACTCATGCCAGATCTTCCACACAGGTACACTCAAGACATATGTTCTGAGAGATTCATAAAAATTTTTTTTTTAAATGATAAGAGATGGTCTTTTCTTCTCGAATAATTTAAATATTTATTATATTGTAATATGAACTTATTATTTTAGGTTATCAAAGATTAAACTGGTGTTTAACAAATGTACCTACTAACACACATACTGGTAATTCTTTTCCATATGGATACCTATTTTAATTGGCTTCCCATTTCTTATTTATATTCACTCATATCTTTAATTGTCTCTGCCTTTGCATTAGTTAACCTGGAAAGAAACTATATTAAACCGAAAAACCTCCAACATCAGATGAACTGCACTGTACACAGCATACTGCCATCTTAAGCAGCTGAATGTTTCTTTTTATTGCAATTTATGTCAATGATAAGTGTGAGTGAACACTTGATTAACAGCATAACAGTCATCATAAAGAACCTTTGGCTCAAAGTGAAGCTAGCAGAAAAAAAAATCTTTGCCCTTACAAGGATGGATTTTGAGGCCAGAGGTGTTGTTTTTATTGAGGCTTTTTTGTTGTTGTTGTTGCTATGGTATTATGGTTAAAAATAAGATTAAAGATTACAAATTGTTATCTTAAAATCTGTGGAATTTATGAACAATTATCCCTTTTCAAAAATACTCTTATTTACAATATCATGTCTACATAAGATTTTTTCTGATCAAAATATTGCTTTTTTTTCCATTTACTTCTCCTCAACTACTTTCTGCATTCTGCTTGACATGCTAATATAAAAACTTTTCCCCAGAAGGAATGTGTCTTCTCACTCTGTTGTAACACCCACAGTACCTTGCTTTCAACATTTCACTTTAATATACTTTTTCAGTTCCTCTGAAGCTTCCTGGTTTCATATTTAAAGCTGGAAAAATAATAATTTCTTCTCTATAACAGTCTATAGTTTTTGTGTGGTGGTTTGGTTGGTTTTGTTGTTTTGGGGGTTTTTTCAGTGAATAGGTGAATGGGTCTTCCTTGCAGCTATATCATTGCCAAACATTATTTGCTGTTATATTTATCTTATTTCTAATTCAGTGATCAATGAAAAACAGTCTATTTCAAAATATTTATAGTTTATTTAAGTTTTCCTACCTAATGCTGGCCAAATGTGTATTGTAGTACTGCAATTAAAAACCAAGTCTTTCTATCACTCTGGAGGAAACAAGCTTCAGTACAATTCTGATAAATGTGCAGATGCGTTTTCTTAACTATAAAGTGTCTAGCTCTCTTTGAAGGGATGAGACACGCAGAGAACTATTTTTTGTCTGGAGTCCTCATTCTGCCTTTTGTCTGAATTATTTTGAGTTTATCCTGCTCATCTGAGAAGTTCAGATACTTAATCAAATTTTGGATGCTTGGTCACACCTTATCTGAACCCCTTGATTTGGAAATCTGACATAAATTTTGTGCCACTTGAGATTCTCACTACGCTTTTGATTTTGGGCACGTCAAGTATGCTTTGCAACATTGTAGAAAGGGTATCAAACACATAGTACAAAAAACCTTAACAGCACTCTTGCAAAGCACAAAGTCATTCCTATCTCCTTTAGCCTTTAGGGAAAAGAACAAGGATTTGAAATCAGAGGAGTCAGAGTAATGATGTCATGAAGACATTTACTGTATGAACACGGTGTAGGAACTTCCACACAGCCTTCATTTCCACTGATGTTTTGTTACATTTTATTGTTGTTTCAGACTCATCTACTCATTTTCTATATTATGTATCGCTCTGATGACTTCCGGTGTTTCCTTCCACGCATACAGATTGGAGTGTGAGAGAGGTTGAGGTAAACCTAGATACCTCCCTAAAGAGATTTAGGCTTGAGTATGTAATGGTACACTGGAACTAGGTATTGCCTAGACAAGAGCCAGAGGGATGACGGATTTCCAGGTTTGACTTGATTCTCCTTTCCCTAACAGAAGACTAACCAATTCCATGCATTTATTTAGTCATTTCTCAGGCAATACATTGCCTGAGATTGCTGCCTCCCTGCCTCCCATATGGACATCAAGCTTACATTTGACAGAGAAACAATCCCAATATATGAGAATGAATTTGTCTCTTTGCTTCCTTGTTGGATTACCTTTAAATACACTTTATTCATTATTATTTTGTTCAGTGTTCTTCTATGAAGCATCTAACATGATTTGAAGTTCCTTCATTTTACTGCTACAGACAGTACAATTAGGAAAGCACTGGGACATCTCATTACATGAACCACAAAAGAGCATTTAGTCCATTCTTTCTTTGTAGACATGCATTGCTTCTTCTGAAAATAATTCTGAGGAATTAAAAAGGATAGCACAGGGAAGGTGACATCTATAACATTTGATATTTAATTTTCAAATTATTTAAGTCATTAAGGTAATTCCAAAAATTCATTCTGAGTACTCCAAACTTTATTTATGTTTCAAAAATAAATCGACTAGGCCACAGGTGCAAAACCAGACAGGCTTGATAGTAGTGCTCTTCTGTGTCATTAAGACAATGCATAGTCATGTTTTTTAAACATCTATTGATAAAAAACTGTGAGAAAAAGCACAGCAGAAATGGATAAAAATTGATAACTATTTTATTAAGCAATCAAACATGAAAAAGGACAATAAATGAACAACAATTTGATCACATTTTTATTTAAAACTCATTCTATTCTATCTCGTCTTTCTAATACAGAAGGGTTAACTTTATATGACAGGATTATTTTATTCCATAAATCAAAACTGACAGGTACATGGTTTATATGATTTTTGGCCTTGAAAATGTTTTTTATATAATCTTGAAAGTGTTTACTCTTTTTTCTTTATTACTTCTTTCTCTTTCTTCTTTTTGACACTATACTTCTGTATAAGAATATATGAACAACACATATTTTAAACACTTTCATGCCTGTATGACAGTATGAATATTGATTCAGTCTATGCAGTGAAACAAAAACATCATAATTAGTGAGCACAGACTATTTTATAAAACATAATAGTTAAAAGAAGTGTCACATTTTTCCTTTTTCTGAAATAGCACATTTGAGCTGGTTTTAGCACCTAGATAATCCGTTTCTAAACAAGATTCTCTTGAATAATGTTTTTTCCTATACTATGCAGTATGCTCTCCTTTACTCCTTTTTTTTCCCTCTTTTTTTTCTTTTTTATATTCCTTTCTGTTATCATCATAAACGTTTGGTTCTTTTCTTTATATTTAACTTATTCCTTCTTGTCCTATCTTCTCTCCTTCTAAAATAATGCAATATGGTTTGACTGCTACTCTCCCGCCCTATTATCCTTCTCCTGTCACCTCAGATCTTTGTTTCATCATTCCTTTCTTACCCTTTATACTTCCACTTTCATCTTCTAGTTTCCCTTTTTAAAGGAATATTCTAATACTTTGTACTGTTGCCTGCAATTTTCATTTTTTTCCCCAAATAAAAGGTCTTCACTTTGGCTCTACATTCATTAAAGCCTTCTGTCATTTACCTTCCTCTTCTATTTTGGTTTTATTTTTTCTATTTACTGTCTTCTTATACTCATAAATAATATTTTTAAACATATGTTGATACATTTGCTTTGTTTCTGATCGGGACATCTATGGTGCCATTTATCCAACCTCTTTCAGAGGCTACAATGTAAATACCTACAAATTTTTTGGTCAGTCTACAGATAAAAGCTGAAATTAGGAAGAAATTCTGTGATAGATAAGTCACATACAAACACTCGTAATTATTCTTCCTTTTTTCTAGGACAAAATCTTTCCGTTTAGCCTCTTCTGCTTTCAGAAAAAGGGTATCAGAGATGAAGAGAAATACCCAACACATGCATACTGCATGAATAAATATTTGAGTAAATAAACATTTGAGTGAGTGGGCAGTCCTGCATAAGATTATTTACAATTGAAACCATATCTGTGAAACATTTTACATGAAATTAAGTAGCACTAGCATGAGAATAACCACACAGTGAGGTAGATATTTAGTCTCCTTATTTGCATGTTCTTTTCGTGCCAGATTGTACAGAATAGTCTTGATCCACTGACCTTGGAACTCAATGAGGCTGCTACATTTCTCTAGACTGCCTGTATGCATTTTCTTTGTTCCTTTCCTTTCCTTTCCTTTTTTCTTTTCTTTCCTTTTCTTTTTTTCTCTTTTTTCCTTTCTTTTTTCCTTTCTTTCTTCTTTCTTTCTTTCTTTCTTTCTTTCTTTCTTTCTTTCTTTCTTTCTTTCTTTCTTTCTTTCTTTCTTTCTCTTTCTTTCTTTCTTTCTTTCTCTCTCTCTCTCTCTTTCTCTCTTCCTTTCTCTCTTCCTTTCTCCCTTCCTTCCTTCCTTCCTTCCTTCCTTCCTTCCTTCCTTCCTTCCTTCCTTCCTTCCTTCCTTCCTTCCTTCCTTCCTTCCTTCC